>NC_140236.1:28406346-28411346 GCF_949987555.1 Borostomias antarcticus | reverse complement strand
GCTCTTAGTTTGCCGGAGCTTCAATCTAATTGGATAAAGCTGGAGAAGCAGCTTCCATTGCTCAGGAATACATTTTTCCCAAACCGATGTCAGCTCTAAAACATTTTGGATGAGTCCTGGATGAGTCCTGTCCTTCAATATCGTCCCCATGTCCTGGCCTGTATTTCCCTGATTGGATTCTCTGAATCTGGAGGTGGTGAGAACATGAACACACACACGCGCACGCACGCACACATGCACGCACGCACACACACAGACACACACACACACACAGACGCACGCACGCACACACACACACGCACACACGCACACACACAGACACAAAGACAGACGCACGCACGCACAAGCACGCACACACGCATGCACACACACACACAGACACAAACACACAAACGCACGCACGCACGCACACACACGCACGCACACACGCATGCACACACACACACAGACACAAACACACACACAGACGCACACACACTCACGCACGCACGCACACAGACATAAACACACACATACAAACACACACAGACGCACGCACGCTCACACACGCACGCATGCACACACACACACACAGACGCATGCACGCTCACACGCACCCACACACGCATGCACACACACACCACAGACACAAACACACACACACACAGACACACACACACACAGACACACACACACACACACACATGCACACACACACACACACACACGCACGCACACACACACACACACACACACACACACACACACACCTTCCCCTACTCTTGTTGACAGCCTTCCTGTTCTAATCACAGGTGCTTATTGGGACTTGTGCCACTCTGCCACCCAACCTCCACACTGGCACTGCCAATCAGCCTGCAGCCTGCACCATGTGCTGCTTCACTAAACTTTCATAAACACACACACACACACAGACAAACAAACACTCACACACACTTGCGCTCACACACACAGACAAACACACACACACACACGCACACAAACAAACACTCACACACACACACACACACATACACACACGCGCTCCAAAGTTTTCTGAAGACAATTCATCCCTGCTCCAGGTTCATGATGTTTGTGGGATGAAAGTTTCTTCACGGCGTTCTGAGGGGTCTCATGTCCCCCCCCTCACCCTCACCCTATCTCCATTCTCCCGCTTCTTATTGTCATTATTTTCGATGGCGCTGCTGTCCCCCTCTGATGTGCCGGGGATTGTGGGTACTCTCTCCGCTCGCTTTCATCTGGCAGGCGCTCCCCAGCGAGGCGGCTGTGATGGGGTTTGATTTCCCATCATGCCGTGCACATCCGTCTCTCCCGGCTCTCTTTCGGGCGGTGGCTAGGCGAGCACCGTGCCCCCGCGCCGGCGGCCAATTATCCCCCGGTGTAACGAGGACTCGGCCGGGGCGCGCCGCCGTGACTGACACCTCTCCCACTCATTTGTCAACAAATCAGAGGGCTCGCGTGGGCGTCCATATTGAGCCGACTGTGTCGTTACGAGCTAAGCCGCCACATCTCTCTTCCCCCTGCTCCATCCCTCCCTCTCTCGCTCTCTCTCTCTCTTCCTCCCTCTCTCGCTCTCTCTCTTCCTCCCTCTCTCGCTCTCTCTCTCTTCCTCCCTCTCTCGCTCTCTCTCTCTTCCTCCCTCTCTCGCTCTCTCTCTCTTCCTCCCTCTCTCGCTCTCTATCTCTTCCTCGCTCCCTCGCTCCCTCTCTCTTCCTCTGCCACCTCGTTATCTCTGACAAGATGTCGCCGGCTCAAGCTTTCCCTCCTTCTGTCATCTAGCGTGTGTATTTGTGTAGGGAAAATCTAAATGATATGCAGGAAGAAATGGTCATTTAAGACTAATGATCACAAATCTCAAGACAAGTGACAGAGTCCGATGTATTTATATCAAATCAGTTTATGCGGTGTGAACACTGATTGCCGGACTTGTAATCGAAATTCAAATATAACTTTAGAAAAATGTGACAGAGCCTGCCATACAGTGTGAGTTATTTGATGACCACAGTGCTGAAAGTAGGACTAGGTGTAATAAGCCGTAGGAGTGTGTGTTTTGAGAGAGCGGTTACTCACAGCGATCCCTGCGTTCCTCAGGGCTGGACGAGCCCTCCCCGTCAGACAGCAGGCCAGACACCGCAAACAGCTTCCTCCCAGCATTCTCGGCGGTGGCCTTGAGTGACCCTCCCGGCGAGCTGAACTCGTACTCCTTCCCTTCCAAGTCCGTGTAGCAGCCCTTGGTCCGCTTGGCTGGGGTGAAGGCTGAGTGGTACCCGCCGGCCTCCCGGTCCTCGTGGGGGGAGGAGAAGGGGCGGAAGGCGCCCACCCCGCTGTGGTTGAGCATCCCCAGAGAGGAACAGTCCAGGTTGGGGGCGCTGAACTGGGGGTGGAGGTGGAGCAGGGAGGAGGAGAAGGCCCCTGAGATGGGGCCCTGGCGGTGGTACATGGAGGTGAAGGTGTAGGAGCCGGAGGGGAAGGGGAGATGGAGGTCCTTGTCCACGGAAACGGGGACACCGAAGGACCGGGGGGCGTGGTAGGGGACGGAGGCGTCGCGGCCGGCCTCGGCGGTGGACGCCAGCACCATGAGGGCGGGGGAGGCCAGGGGTGTGGGGAGGTACGGGGAGCTGTCCATCTTGAACGGGCGGTGGAGGTCCATCCACTTCTGCCAGACCCTCTGTCTGGAAAGAGAGAGAGAGAGACGGGACTGGGAGGAGGGTATTCCTCTGTCTGGAGAGAGAGAGAGAGACGGGACTTGGAGGAGGGTATTCCCAGACTGGATTGTGTTCTGAACACTGACTGAGTCTTCACAGGGAGACCATCCTCCAACAGCTGCATTATCCAGAAGATAAAACATACAGTTAACATGAAGATTTTTCCTTTTTAGTCAAAATGGAATTGAACCATGGGATCCTAGCAGACCCTTACATTGATGATAGTACAATTGCAGTTGACTTTGTATTTTCATAAAATAAGCCTGAATTTTCTAACAATTAGCCAATGTTTTTAATTCAATCCATGCAACCAAAGTCAAATTATGATTTAAATATTCTGGCTTCATTTTGGTCTCATTAATTACTTGGTGATTTTTTTTTCTTTCCATAAGCTCTATTTAATGTAGCCTATAAATGTCCACTGGAGATGCCGGACATGTTAAAGATCAATGGACAACAGTGGCTAGTAGGTGAGTAGTATACAATAGCCTACAACATCAAAATCATTTAAATAAATCATATTAACACAAAACCAATCAAACTAAACATTCTTTCTTTACAACGTTAACTTGAATTCAGTGACAAATCAAACTTTAGACGTTTTAATAATTTCGTGTTAATGTAATTTTTCTAGAAGAATCTATCTCAAAAACTGGACTAAATTAGCACCTTGAAATAAAATGTTTTAAAAATACCTTTGTTTAAACTTTTTGGGTGTGTTATCTGAAATTGTACACATGTTTATTATCTCAATTTAGAAGCGGCCTGTTTTCTCACCCGACTGTTTAATTAATAAATAATACATTTTAAAAAAGCCTTTATCAAATGTAAATGATTGAACCTGTTCCCTTCTTATAAGCAAAACAAGCACAAACAGGTGAGCCAGAGAGCAAGCCGCTCCACCTCAGTACCTCTAAATTTAACTGTTATTTTGAAATTTCAAACTTTTTTATTACAGGTTTATTTCATTTCAACCTTTCAGACAATTCTAGCATTCAGTGCACGATAAGCGCACAGTCTACAATAGAATAGAATCTTAACAGTTCAAATAACAGTTAAAAGGTTAGTAACCAATGGCAAGTGGTCAACATGGCTAGACTTCTTGTCACATAAAAAGCAATTATTGCATCCTATCCTACAGCCTAAATGCCCATAACAAAGTTGACAGCAAGATATTGGTTTAAATTTAAAGAGAACAGAAATCTGAAAAGGGGTCTAGATTTGCTTTGTCCACTGTTTCATAATAATTTACAGTTTACAGAGTTTATGCACTTTCTTACCGTGTTTGAGTGCTGAATCGAGCACTTTATCAAGTAGAAATTTCGCCGAGTTTCCCCCGTCCCACAGAAAAACAGCCGCCACCAGAGTTCAGAGAAGTATGTTACTTATTCTGAGGAGATTATAGACTCTTGTAAAGTCGACCGCTGCCGTCTGGTTGTTATTCAGCTCTTAAACATGGGTTTGTTGTGAGAGATGAAGCGGCAGGTTCTCTCTTGCTCCGTGTCTCAGCTCAGGTCCGCTCATCGGTTCTCTGCGCCTCGAATGACGATGCCCCCGCTCCCTCCCCTCTCTCTATAACAGCCCCTCTTTCCCCTCTTCCACCGCCTGACACCGAGAGGGACTCGGCTGTAGGGCTACCGCACATTTGTCCTCCTCGGTACGAAATAGCCACATTAATAGGTATTAAGAACCTAAACACTGGATTTAGAACATTTAGTCCATGAATCTATTGAAGCATCTGTAGTAGACCTCTGCTCCGGTTCAACTGATTTATTGCCACTGCTTTGGTTATTTTGATGGTCATCTTAGTTGATACTGAAGTTAAAACAGAACGAATACGCCTGCAATCCTGTTCTATCAGGAGATTATGTGATTCAGATTGAGATTGAAACAGAATGCCTGTCAGTGTAGAACACGCGGCTGGGAGAAAGACACTTATTCATCTTCTGATTTCACACATATTGTTGTATGGTGGTGGACAGACCAGAAATCACCCTTAATTCGTTTTTATCGGTATTGGTATTGCTTAAAGACTTTTTGCAATAATTTAATTGAAATAATTCCTTCCTCCCTGAAGCCAGTCCAGAGGCTGTACACTGCTAATCTAATGTGACACGCAATTTCCGTCTCTCAGACGATTGCTTCCCCTCAGGTCCAGGTCTTTAATGAACAACCATTTGAGCGCCAGCGAGCGAGTGTGGAGAGGCCTGGGAGACAGGGAATGGGAGGTTTGGGAATGTCAGAGCCAAGGAGAGAACACAGGGAATGGGAGGTTTGGGAATGTCAGAGCCAAGGAGA
>NC_140236.1:28391346-28398846 GCF_949987555.1 Borostomias antarcticus | reverse complement strand
TGCTGTGTGTCGGTCCCGCGCCGCGTGTGTAACGCGTGTGTCAGACAGAGCCCTGCTCCAGGCTGTCTGTCTGCTGGAGGCAGGAGACCTGGGGGGGGGGGACTGTCACCAGCTGGTCACACAGCATTTACCTGCTGACAGAATCCCAATTAGTCTGGGGAATGTTGTTACTGGAGAGAGAGAGAGAGAGAGAGAGAGAGACAGACAGAGAGAGAGAGGGGGGGGGGGGGGTTGGAGGAATGTAGAGAGAGAGAAAGAAAAAGAGAGAGAGATAATGAGAAAGGTGGGGAAGAGGGAGAGAGGGAGAGAGAGAGAGAGAGGGTGGAGGAATGTAGAGAGAGAGTGTGGAGGAATGGAGAGAGGGAGTCAGAGAGAGAGAGAAAGAGAGAGAGAGAGAATGAGAAAGGTGGGGAGGAGGGAGAGAGAAGGGGAGAGAGGGTGAGGTGGATGGATGGAGAGGAGATGGTTGTAGAGTGAGAGGAGGGTAGATAGAGAAAGAGAGAGTGGAAGAGAGCAGATATAAACACGCTGCTCCCTCCCCCATCCCTCATGCATCATCAAAAGAGATACCCATTCCACCTAGCCTTTGTGAAGAGAGTATGCGCGTGTGTGTGTGTGCGTGTGTGTGTGTGTGTGTGTGAGTGCGTGTGTGTTTCCCGGAGTGAGGAGATTGGCTCTGGGCCCTGTGTCTAGAGAACGCTTCCGTCTGTCAGCGGGCGCAGGTCAACACACATTTGCTATAGTGGCTCAATCCTAATGAATCTTCCCAGTCGCATCACCCCATCACACACACAGTGACTCACAGCGACACGACTGACGACCTTAGCCTTGTAGAACTGTCTTATATTGTCTTATTTTCCCTAGTGTGTGTGTGTGTGTGTGTGTGTGTGTGTGTGTGTCTGTTTGCGTGTATATGTATGCATTTGTGTGTGACTGTAAGAATAAGGGAGAGAGGGAGAGAGAGTGAGAGAGAGAAAGAGAAAGAGAGAGAGAGAGAGAGAGAGAGAGAGAGAGAGAGAGAGAGACAAAACAAGTAAGCTAGAATCCTTTTCTGAATAGTGTTTTTCAGGACCATGGACAGCTCTCCTAGGCCTATTGCTCTCAATGTTGAAAACATACATTTATGACTGTATCCATGTACACTGCTCTCATGCACAGATACCATCCAAATAATCATCATAAGACATCCTCTGCACCTCACGACTGTCAGTGAAAGAATCCATCAACATCTACAAACGACCCGTCTTCCATTCTCTCTGGACAACAGAAGATGCTAAATACCCGCCTGCCACTGAGTCTCTCCACTCGCCGTCTCACACACTCTTTGTCGTGTCGAGAGTGTGTGTTCTCCAGCTGATAAGGCAGTCATAGGGCTCCTCCCTGGTCCTATGGGAGAGTCCAACCGTGACAGAGACTCAGTTCCAAAACCAGAAGGAGTGGAGATTGGTCTAGCGTGTGGATCAATAGTGAATTAGCCAGTGCGCTGGCTTTGTGGCGGGGAGTTGGGGTCTGCTGATCCCTACCGCTGCTGTAGTGAAGACACCATGAAGACCTCACAGCAACTGGGGGCTGTTTTCAGTGAGGGGGGGGGGGGGTGAGGATGACAAAAGAAAGGTGGGATGTCTGTCCCTCCCTTTATCTCTCTCTGTCTTTCTCTCTCTCTCGCTCTCTTTCTCTGTCTCTGTCTTTCTCTCTCTCTGTCTTCCTCTCTCTCTCTTTCTCTCTCTGTCTCTGTCTTTCTCTCTCTCTCTCATAGTCTCAGCAGGTGCAGGTGTGAGCGCTCCACTAAGCTAACCCTACTGTTCATCACTGCCTTTCCTGATGACCCAAAGGTAGGTCAGTGTGTGTGTGTGTGTGTGTGTGTGTGTGTGTGTGTGTGTGTGTGTAATGATTAATGAGCCACCATTTCTTGATGGATTGTTCCGATCACCAAAGGGACACCACCACGAGCAGACAAACACATCGAGGGACTGTCGACTCACCACCCGCATATCCCTGCACACACACACACACACACACACACACACACACACACACACACACACACACACACACACACACACACACACACACACACTGTTTATATCACCTCATCCTAGTACATAGCACCAGACTAACCTCACTCACTCATTCAATCTCTCTCAAACACACACACACACACACACTAAACCATGCAGAACTAGTACATGGACTGCTGTGACTCTAGAGAGGCTGTAGAGGTGAGTGTTTGACCTGTATTAAACACCATCGTCCCACAGGGCTGTTCTGTGATGATGAAACCTCTCTAGCCTGGAGTGAGGAGCAGGCAGACAGGACAGAACTGGAGTGAGGAGCAGACAGACAGGACAGAACTGGAGTGAGGAGCAGACAGACAGGACAAGCCTGGAGTGAGGAGCAGGCAGACAGGACAAGGAGACACAAGGTGGACGACGGCCCCAAGGCTCCTCTGTGCTGAGACTTTACTAGTTCCACACGATGGCATACTGTACGCCATGGTACCTGTCTGTTGAGTTTTACCTCTAAGAGGTGTGTAATCAAAGTACACTCACGCACGTGTGCACGCACACACACATATACACACACGCACACGCACACGCACACGCACACGCACACGCACACACACACACACACACACACACACACACACACACACACACACACACACACACACACACACTTACCCCAGCAGTCAGATAAGGTGGTCTTATCAGGCCAGGAGGGGTGGTGCGATAATGGCTTTCACCAAATCCCTCTTCTGTCACAGATTAAAATGCCTGGTTGGAGAGCATTAGCAATCTTTCTTTTCATCTGTCTTTTTTGTCCGCATGTGCCATTGGATTTCTCAGCCAATCTATTGTAGCAGACCTGCCACCGACACAAGGAGAAGTCAACCTCAATCTGATAGGCCATTGTCTTACGCTACCCATCACTGATTCCTGTTCATGGTATTGATCGCAAGGCTGCCCTGTTCCTCATCACATCATTGGAGTGTGTGTGTGTGTGTGTGTGTGTGTGTGTGTGTGTGTGTGTGTGTGTGTGTGTGTGTGTGTGTGCAGTATGCTTAAAGTAGTATCCGTTGTCCGTTGGGAAAATCTTGCAACATTAGGAGCAGTGACAGGAATTTAAACATTTCTCACATCTCCTCTCCTCCTTCCCCAGACAGTTAGGAGAAAGTGAGACCATCCACCCCTCATGTGATGACATGCGGTATGCTGGGTGTCCATGGGGGCCACAGTGATATGTGCTTTTACAGTTGTGATTTCCTTTCCCTGTGTCTGCAAAGGACAGCACAATATGGGAACATCCTGAATCTGGTCCCTATCTACTGTAGCTCTCTTGGATTACAGAATGAGAGAGATATGGTGAGGAAGCCACTTGAAATGATTGTGACAGCCCTCCCCATCTCCTCTCCTCCTCCTCCTCATCTCCTCTCCTCCTCCTCCTCCTCCCCATCTCCTCTCCTCCTCCTCCTCCTCCTCCCCATCTCCTCTCCTCCTCCTCCCCATCCCCTCTCCTCCTCCTCCTCCTCCTCCTCCTCCCCTCCTCCACCCCATCTCCTCCTCCTCCCTCCTCACCCTTGCCTCCTCCATGCCTCGCAGGCCTGTCTGTCAGCCCTGTGTAATTATGAGGAGTGAGAGTAATGTGTTGCAGTATGAATAGGATTGTCGGCCTGATTGTGATGTATAGGCTTTCATTACCATGTCCAGGGCCTGTGCCCTTCGCCATGGAGGAAATCCTATTTAGGCCCTAATTTGGGAGCCTCTCCGACCGCCCCGCCTGATAGCAATCACCCCCTGTAATTGTATGCTGGGGCTGACAGACTGAGGCAGAGACACAGGCAGAGAGGGAAGGAGGAAGAGGGGATGGAGGAGTCTGACAATGATATATCCACATAGTTTGGTACATTATTCAAGCCTTCTGGAGCTGTATTTGAGTGTTCGTATGTGAGCCATTTTGTTCAATTTCAAGATTTATTTAGGTGGAATTTGTTGAAACGGCCCAAAAGATGATTAAAACGGAATTTACTGAGTGGTTTTTCATAATGGAAAAAGTGATGTTACAGGAATACATCAGGGCTGTCCCCTTGGCCCCACACTTTTTCCAGTTCTAGTACGTACAACACTAATTGGGATGAGATATGCCATTAACACAATAATTATGATCTATGAGACAATCTCCAGAAGATATTACATCTTTCAGTCCAGGTTTGAGGACAACAACTAAACAGCCCTCTAGCGATCAATATTTGAACATTTTTACATAAGTTGTTTAGTATTTCATTAGTTCCTCTTAAAGGGACCCGCTTCCTTGGCAAACATTTATGCAGATCAGACTCCACTCATAGGCCTGTAGATAATGAATGTCTAATTGACTCATTTAAATACTGTTTGCCTGCAGGAGGGGCTTTGCATTAAATGTTTGATTGCCCTCGTATTAAACATCATTACTCCCCTCCTCTCTTAATAAGGACTTTATGAGGCTTTCTTAAGACTCATCTCATACCTCTCTATTCGCCTTGCATAATTAAGTACAATATTCAAAAATATGGAAATGAAGGGCTGTTTGAATATTGCTCATTATGGCATAAAAACCTAATTCTAGGAAAAGCTTTGCATTTTTAACTTTGTTTTATGTGAACAAAGGCAAGGGGTTTGCCATACTGGGTTTAGGTTCATTAACTCGGATCCAAGTGGCTTAAAACCAGTTAGTTAATGACCCTCACCCTCGCTGACCCCTGATTTGCTATTCCATCAGAATAATGAAATCAGACCTTAGCTCTACTTTGTGGAAATAAAAGGGATCTAAAGATCCCTGATTTGAAACTGGACATCCTATTATATGAATTATGTTACTTATTCAATACTATCTGATACAATTGTCTTGCCAAAAAAAGTAGTGAATAAACATGTATCATTATGACCAACTACTATTCTTCTAAAGTAGGTGGGAGACAAAAGTTGTCTCTGTTTAGTTGAACTGATCCTCTTATTCATCCCGTTCTTCCAGGCGCTCAGCTCAGTCCTGAGGCTCGGGGGTCTCGGGGGTCTTATGGCCCATGCTGACGTGTGTAAGGGGGAGGTCTGTCAAGCATGCTGTCTGTGGAGAGCCTCAGTCTGGGCGTCTCACTAAGCCCCCTGCTCCATCTCGGATCATTCCTGTCAGGGCCTGCACTGACCCCTGTCACTAGAAGCCAGACACACACACACGCACGCACACACACACACACACACACACACACACACACACACACACACGCATACACACACACGCATACACACACACGCACACACACACTCACGTACACACACACACGCACACACACGCACGCACACACACTCACACATGCACGCACGCACACACACACACACACATGCATACTTTACACAACACCCTTTGGCTCTATTGGCTGCCATCGAGGTGTGTGTGTGTGTGTGTGTGTCTGTCTGCTTATGGCCCAGCTCTGTTTGTTAGCAGGAATAGTCCCTCTGAATAAGAGCATGTGCTAAATATAATGTAATGAGTGTGTGTGAGCGGCTGTGCTGGGGGCTGTGACTCTGACAGCAGATGAGGTTGTAAGGCAGTGGGATGCGTCCAGGCCTGATTCTCTCTCCGTCTCTCTCTCTCTCCGTCTCTCTCTCTCCATCTCTCTCTCTCTCCGTCTCTCTCTCTCCACGCTGCTCTGCGCCTCGCTGCTCCTCAGCCATGGGATCAGCTGCAGCCACTAATGAAACGTCAGTCAGGTAATTGAGGCTCCTGTGGTGGCCAACCAGCCAGCCGGGCAGGCAGGGAGGCAGACAGACAGGCAGGCAGACACGCAGGGAGGGAGGCAGGCAGGCAGGCAGACAGAAAGACAGACAGACAGACAGACAGACAGGCAGGGAGGCAGGCAGACAGACAGGCAGGGAGGCAGGCAGGCAGACAGACAGACAGGCAGTCAGCCTTGTGAAGGCTCCAGGATTCTAGTAGTTAGCACCGAGCTACAGAGCTTACCCGCAAAAACTCCCCTCTTACAGACCGTGGGGAAAACATTGCATTTAGGGTGAGAAATGACATTTTTTCTTTGCATGTGTTAGTGAGAGGTTTGACTGAGAGATGTTTGTGGAGAATGAGTTCAAGTTCCCACCAACAATCCCTAACCCACTACCAGGTAAAGACACTGGGAGAGGAGGGGGTGTGTCCCAGTCTGTACTGGATGTTGAAGGGGTAACATGTTAAAATCTGTGTTATTGCACCCCAGAGTAATGTTACCATGGCTGTGAGCCTCTGACTGAGACACTGACCTAGGGGGCAACCAGAGTGAATTATGGGTAATGTTTAATTCCCTGCTGTGACATCGGGGAAGCTGCATGGTAAATTGGATTTTTTTGGGGGGGGAATTGCACTCTGGCAGGTAAAAGAGACATTCCTCTTGCCCTGGTCTTCTGTCAGGTATTGTTGAGGGCCTTCTCTATCTCTCTCTGACAAATCAAATCAGGCGGTGTCTGTCTGTCTCTCTCTCGGTCTCTCTCTCTCTCTCTGAGGGCTGGTGTCGGGACAGAGTGGTGCTGGTGGTGGTCTAAGCTAATCTCATTTATGGTCAGACTGCAATCAGAGCTCTGCCTAAACAGGTCAGACTCCGATAGCCCCCCCAGTGTCACTCTCCCCTCTGGCACAACACATACACACACACTCACGCACGCATGTCGCTCGCGCACACACACACACACACACACACATACGCACGCACGCACGCACGCACGCACGCTCGCACACATACACACGCGCACGCACGCACGCACGCACACACACATACTGTACACACGCACACACACACACGCACGCACACGAGCACACACACACACACGTATACGGCCACATATGTATACAGCACAACAACTGGTGCTGAGTATGAGTATCCAAGTGTGGTTTTATGACAACCCAATACCTTGTATCAAGGTCTAACATTTTAGTGGCAGCCTACCTCGAGTTAAAGGTCCCACACATACTGGTGCTATATCACTTGCTATAGGCGAAGACATACGCAATAGGCAATTTGGATTTTTGTGCCTCCTAAAAGTAAATGGTAAATGGACTGCACTTATATAGCGCTTTTCCACCTTAGCGGCACTCAAAGCGCTTTACAATGGCCTCTCATTCACCCATTCACACACACCAATGGCGGTAGCTGCCATGTAAAGTGCTAACCTGCTCATTGGGAGCAATTTGGGTTAAGGTGTCTTGCTCAAGGACACTTCGACATGTGGACAGTCGGAGCTGGGATTCGAACCACTGACCCTTCAATCACTGAACGACCCGCTCTACCAACTGAGCTACAACCGCCCCAGAAAGTACTTTTGCACAGACTTAAGTTTGCCTCAAAGTAGAGGGAGCAGCTCCAGCTAGAGGTCTCTATCAAAGTGGCTCATAAGACAAGGAACATTCACATAAAGTAACTTATAAACAATTGTTTTGTTGATATTTTCTATTACAAGCATCTTTAGATTGTATTATGCCATTCAT
>NC_140236.1:28178846-28386346 GCF_949987555.1 Borostomias antarcticus | reverse complement strand
TCGGTTGTTTCCTTGGACAGGGTGGGGTGGCAGAGCAGGCTCAGGGGTGGCCCTGGTTTGGGTGTGGGGGAGGGGGGGGGGGGGTCATTCTGTCACTATGAAGATTTCAGTCAGTATTCACAGGTAGGTGTGTGTGTGTGTCCCATCACCAGCCTTCAGCTCATTGAGCTTCACCAGTGTCTGTGACCTCATCCCCGTGTCCTTCACCTCAGGCCAGGTCCAGTCAACACAAGCCGCTCCTCCTCTTCATCAGGGCTTCTTCACCTTCTTAATGGACGAGGAGCTGGAGGCCGATTCTCTGCGTTTGCGCTGAAAAGACAAAATGTCAAATGCCAAAAGTGTTTAGCAATGTAGCCACTTCACCCAACGCTCATATATTACCAACAACTCTCAAATAGGATAACAACAAGGCCACGAACGTCATCAGTAACAGAACACTAGAGAAAGCACTGATCTTTCCTCATTCTTCTGGTCCACCATGCAGGCAGCATCTCTGTAACTACTCATCTACTCTACTGATAGTCATGTCTCTCCTATGAAGTATTTAGCTCATGTTTATTGCTCTGTAAATGTTCTTAGCCAATAGACAAACATTTTCCAGGAGCTTGCTCGATCTCGTAGAAACAGGTCGAGGAAGAATTTTTACAGCTCACTTTTTGGCCCTTGAACTGTTTTTTTTTTTTTGCTTCCCTCTGGAGTATGTAGGGGTAGGACCTATCCCCCCATTGCTCTCTGTAAAGCACATTGTGTTGCCTCTGTGTATGAAATGCGCTATACAAATGAAGTTTGATTTGATTTTGGTAGTGACTTACAGAGTTTGGGGTGAGTGGAGCTCCCACCACATCTATGATCTGTTCCTTGGACTCGGCCTTGATGTCGTCTGGTCCGGGCCAGGCCTGGCCCTCTGCTCCCAGCGTCGCGCTGCTGCTGGTGGTGGTGGTGGTCTCTCCCAGGGGTCCGATGGGAGCGCCGCCCCCCCCGGCCTTCAGCAGGGCCTCGTAGCGGTGCCGGAGCATCTGCTGTTCGTACTCACAGTTGCTGTGGGCCTGCTTCAGCTCGTACACCAGCACCAGGTCGCTGCGCAGCTCGTTGAACATCTGGACGATCTCCTCCGTGGGCATGGGGTTCAGGTCTGGAGTGGACCGCACGTTTGTGGTTATGGAATGTTGATGTAATGCAATGAAAACATTTTCATGTTTGATAAACATTTAGATTATATCCCATCAAATAGGCTTTTTTAAAATGTCAACTATTGAATGAATCAAAGTAATAATAGTCAGATGAATCCATTAGCAAAGTAGTTATTAGTTTAACAGCCTTGTTTATTTGATCTTCTTTAGAGAATGCAATGTCCGAGCCGATAAATAGCCAATAAATTTCAATTGTAAATTTGAATGTGGTAGAATGCAAGACAGCAAGGTCGGCCTACTAGACACAAAGTAGAAAGCACTAAAGCTGCGCCCGCACCTCCCGCCAGAAAGAAACCCACTCTACTATTCAACTCTACTATTGTGTATCATGATGTTGGGACATGACGATGAGAGGATGTTATAGCTTGAAGGATGTTTTTATCCAAACATTGCCCAACCCCACTGGCATCTCTTAAAATGGTCCTTTTCCCTGAAACACACCATACCCAACTACCAGGGGGTGCTACAAGCTCAAGCCACAAGGCCCAGCTAAAATGACACTATAGCAGGTTATGTTCAGCGTGAGGTCATATGTCCAGTTATGGAGTCCATCTACTGGGCCATAAAGAGGTGAGAGATTTAGAACAGAACATGTGGTGTAGGTGGAAAAGTGTTCTTACACTTTTTACATTTTCTTTGAATTTTCTATCGTTTGGGAATTACTGGCTTCAACGACCGACTCGTTTTCTACTCACCCACGCCTTGCTCTGTCAGGATCTGCTCAATGGCCTTGATCTTCTTCTGGCCGACGGAGCTAGGCAGCTTCATCTGAAACAAACACACACACACAGAATCAGTTAGGTGTCAGGGATATTGCTATGAACGTCCTCACCTCTGGCGGTTAATTCGTATGAAATGCACTTCGGCAAGGCCGATCAAAATGTCTTTATCCACTGGAGTCTATCTGATAGATTATGAGAGGGATTCTCCATTCCTTTAGCGCTAATGCTTTTTCCATAGAGAGCAACAGCTCCTCATCAGTCTTGGAGATAAATTAGCTTCTGCTGCTATCGTCTTATAGATATTAGCTGGGTCCTAGCAGCATTACTCATGATATGCCTAATGAGAGCCAAGTCAAACATGCTCCAGCCACTCTCTGCATACATCAAGCTATGATGGCATGGATGCTAGCCCCTTCACTTAAAGGAAGTGGATTTTCGGACTCACATTGAGGAGGTGTTCAAATGTGGTTTAAACTGGAGTGATTTGTAAAGGCCACCCATAGGAGAGGAACGCTGAGGTAGGCCTACTTTCAGGGCTGTTTTGTTATTGAACTCTAAACCATCTAGACTGAAGCACTAATGAAGCAGCTCCTGTAATGAGACCGGACCGCCGGATGTGACGGCCGGATGCAGTGCTGGGTGAATGGACAGGTATCCGGCCGGTGATATCACAGTGCTGGGTGAATGGACAGGTATCCGGCCGGTGATATCACAGTGCTGTGTGAATGGACAGGTATCCGGCCGGTGATATCACAGTGCTGGGTGAATGGACAGGTATCCGGCCGGTGATATCACAGTGCTGGGTGAATGGACAGGTATCCGGCCGGTGATATCCTGCCCCCCATGTGGAGGTGTCTTCCCATACTTACTCTCTGGCTTCGCAGAGTGACTCCGGCTGATTTGAAGTCGGGGAACTTGATGCCTGCCATCTCGGGGACAGCCTGTGGACAGAGACAGGAGACGGGTAGGAAAGACACAGAGGGGACTGTTAGACAGATGGTACACAAATGTGTACTAAACAGCATAAAAGGCAGGATGGCAAGGCTCTTTCCACAAGCTTGATAAACTCTAACTGAACACACAACCTCCGAGTACGACAGGCATTCAACTGAGTACGCCCTCGCTGCCAATCTCACCAATGAAAAGAGTGTTGTATTTTATGCACAAAGTATTGATTGGCCCGCACAGGTAGTGGGCAGTGCGGGGAGGCTGATCTGGCCTCTGATTGGTCACTGACTGCAGCATTTCACTTTTCAAGTACTACTAAAGAGTTGAGCTGTCGGTAGCATATCTGGCATATATAGTAAGGTTTAGGCTACTTGGACTTTCTTCCACGTAACTCACTTCACGGAGTTTGCTAGTTACCATTTCTCCTTTTCTGGGCTGGATGAGTTTTTCATAGTCCCGACTATACACTCCCGATGACATTATGTTCAAATGCAGCTGGATTTGAAAGGTAGGCACTGGCTCCGCCTCTATAATCATGTTTTGTTGCACTTTATTCCAGACTAGACAGACATGAACAGACACACACACTGATGGGATACTGGGACCTTTGAAAAGTGAAAATGGTCCTTAGTGCTACATGTGTAGTGTAGAACACAGGCACTTATATTCATGACCATGATACTGTATATATGGAGTACTCCACTGATTTGACTGAGTCTCAGAACGTAGGTGTGCGTGTGTGTGTGCGCGCGCGTGTGTGACTGTGTGCGTGTACAGCATGTGTGTTGTACCGGTTTCTCCGTCTCTCGTTTCTGAGGGAGCTTCTTCTTGGTGGCCTTGCGCTCTGCTCGTCTCATCTCGGTGGTGGTGTCGGCGGCCGTGATGAGCTTCTGGAGGTCCTGGGCCTTCTTCTCACGGTCCCTCTTCCTCACGTCTATCTTCCGCAGCTCCTGGATCAAATACTCCTCTTCTGCCACCTGCAGGACAAACAGCGCAAGCACAGGGTATGGGGTCAGAAAAGACTAAAAACACGGCTGATCCAGGCTTTTCAGAATTCATGAAGTCACCAGGTTCACCGTGTGTGCTTGCAAGCAGATTATATTTATTGCAAGACAAGTTTTCGTATTAGTATCACTACAACCACTTGACCTGTAACTCCTTCAGTTTTAAAGCTAAAATTAAGTAAACAGATAGTTCCAGGCTACAGGAGGCTTACTGGTATTTTAAACAAACAAAGGTTTTAGCTTTATAAGGACACCTACACATTACACTTCCACTCTTCAGAGAAGGCTTTCTACAAGATTTTGGAGTGTGTCTGTGGGAACTTTTGTCCATTCATCCAGAAGAGCATTTGTGAGGTCAGACACTGATGTTGGGCGAGAGGGTCTAGCTCGCAATCTCCGTTCTAGTTCATTCCAAAGGTGTTGGATGGGGTTGAGGTCAGGGGCTCTGTGCGGGCCAGTCAAGTTCTTCCAGACCAACCTCACCCAACCATGCCTCTATGGACCTTGCTTTGTGCACTGGGGTACAGTCATGCTGGAACAGAAAAGGCCCTTCACCCAACTGTGTCCACCAATGGAAGCATAGAATTGTCCAAAATGTCTTGGTTAGCTGAAGCATTAACATTTCCCTTCACTGGAACTAAGAGGCTTAGGCCAACCCCAGAAAAACAACACTAGACAATTCTCCCTCCTCCACCAAACTTTAAAGTTGACACAATGCAGTCAGGCAGGTAACGTTCTCCTGGCATTTGCCAATCCCAGACTTGTCCATCAGACTGACAGATAGAAAAGCGTGATTTGTCACTCCACAGAACACGTTTCCACTTCTCCAGAGTGCTTTACACCACTCCATCTGACGCTTGGCATTGCGCTTGATGATGTAAGGCCCTCTCGTCCAACATCAGTGTCTGACATCATAAATGCTCTTCTGGATGAATGGGCAAAAATTCCCAGACACACTCCAAAATCTTGTAGAAAGCCTTCCCAGAAGAGTAGAAGCTGTTATTGCTATAAAGGGGGGACCAACTCCATATTAATGCCTATGAATTTAGAATAAGTTGTCATAAAAGCTCCCGTAGGTGTAATGTGTAGGTGGCCCAATACTTTAGTCCATATAGTGTACAATGTTGTGTTGCCTAACCTATTTATACAGTATAGGCCTATTCTTGTAGTTCTCTGTAATGCATTGCTTTTAATTTTTCATTTATTTGTCATCAGCAAAATAGGCCCTTTATTTTGCTGTTTCACTTCTTGACTGACATCAAACTCTTCTACAGACTACTGTGTTTCATTCATTAAAATAAGGCACCAACTTTTGATATTCTAATATAGGCTACTGAAAGACTTGCCCAATCACTGTTAATACATTCTTTTGTGATACCGTATCACATGGAATTATTACTGCTCAAAATTGGCTCAGGTGAGATTATCTAGTGCATCTAAGTGCTCTCGGGTTTGTGTTCAGTACCTTGATCTCTTGCATTGTAAATTATAAATAGTCAACCACATACTTATAAACCATTGCAATGGGCTATATGCACAACTCCAGTACTTCATGAAATTAGACATGCTTCTCTATTTCCTGTCTTACACTATTGGATGAAATGATTATTCAAGTGTCTGATCATTGTGCTGCAGTCAGGCACACCTGATTAATCACTTCATCCAATAGTATAGGGCAGGAAATAGTGAAGCATGTCTAATTTCAGGAAGTACTGGAGTTGTGCATATAGCCTATTTACAGAATAGGCACTTTGCGTATTGCATATGGTGGTTATTGAATCCGACCTGTTCAGGGGTGCGGTTGAACAGTTTCTCCAGCTGCTCTTTCCTGCGCCTCTCGTGGCCGGCGTCAAATATGTAGATCTTGGGTTCTGTCCCTGTTGCGGCGCGGACCTTGGTCAGCTTGCCACATATGTTGTAGTAACGTTCTTTCAGGTCCTCCACAGAGCGTTTCTGATAGCAAAAATACAAAAAGATAATATTTATACATATTTCATTACTCTGCAATTAATTTCCACTGAATGAACCCTGTGTGCAGGCTTGTGTGTGCGATGTCCTATTTAGCCACATTACTCTGTACTGCTGATGGTCATAGCGGTCATGGACCACGATGAAGCGCAGGTCGAAGCGCTTGCTCAGGTCAAACAGGTGGTCAGTCTCTGCTTTGGTCCAGCCGTCGTCGTGGAGATACATCTGATACTCCTGCTCGGAGTACACTGGGACCTGCACTGCCTAGCAACAGATACGGGAGAGAGTGATTGTGTTAGAGACAGAGAGAGAAAGATGGAGTCGGGAAAACAGACATCAAAGAAAAAGAGAACATGAGAAGAGAAGAGAGAAGTGAGGAAATTTAGCCCTAACCTTATTAAAACGGGCGAATGGGTAGTCCTTGCCCTCTTCTGCCAAGCGCCTCCAGTGGTGAAATATGGCTCCATCTTTGCGGGCAGGGTTGGTGAAGGGCATCCATTTCCAGGGCCGCACCCTCTTACAGCCAAGCTTAGCTTTGACTGTCCTGTAGCCTTGGGTGGTATCACTAGGAAGCAGAGGGGGCGCGTCTCTACGGAGAGACAGCTTAGCATCAGTGTACAGGCCTTGACTTTGTCAATTAAAGTGACATTGACTATTTGCCTGAAGTACAGAATAAACCAAATGTGTGGTGGTTCTATCCAGCTGAGCTAGCAGCCCTACTTCTTATCAGAGTACAGCAGAGCGTAGACTTCTCTGTGCATCCCCTCTGGTCTCTTGAAGGTCAAAGTTTCTGTCGTCTTCTTGACCTTTTTCTATGATGGGATTGAAGGGGTGCAAGGCATTTTATGACAGTTAGGATTAGCCAGATATACAATTAGGAGTTGCCAGATATACTGCATCTATTACAACAAAACATGTAATAACATGATGTATTGATTATTGCCACAAGTTTAAGAAAATGCTGCTGGTTTGCTTCATCTCCATGTAAACATGGCCTATACTGTAAATCAATACTGTAGTAAAGGTAAGCAAATGTCAGAGAAGGTTGCAATATGGAATTTTACCTTATCGGAGTTGATAAAATCCTTCTTACTAATCGGACCAGCATCGTCTCCTCCGGCCAACTCCAGAATATCTCTCACATCGGCACCAGTGGCCATGATGATGCACTGTAACATAACTAACGTTAGCTATCTACATTACCCAAGTTTATCTAATCAAACAACAGCATATGAACACATTGATTTTTGTTATCTTAGGGTAGGTAGTCTCATTTACTGTAGATGTTAGCCAGCCTAGCTACCTAGCTGCAGGGGTTGCAACTTGTAAACTGTAACGTTAAATAGGTAGCTAAATTTGGCTAGCTAACTTAGATTAGCTAGCTAACGTTATTAACAGTTAATACTTGCGGGGAGTCATTTCAAGCCTGTCATCTCTCTAGTCTGGTCTAACACACACTATCGTCTACTCTGGCTAACAGATTTGAAATGCTGTGCTGAAGATAATCTCGCCTAGATAGCACTAACACTGCTAGCTATCTTATTTTAAGATAGCTAACGTTAGCTAGATAGATATAAAATCAAAGGGCGGAAACCCAAGCTAGGTAACGTTAGCCAACGTTGTATTTCCATCATATCACTTACCTCTATATGAATTCTCCCGTTTAAATTGGTTATTTAAACAACAGTATGTAAATAAAGGATAATCGGGCTGGCTGAATGTTTCTTCGGACGGCTGTGCGCACACTGTGTAACGTTACAGGCAGTTCCGTCAAAGAACAGAATGCTGTATTCTTGGTTCCGCCAAAAAGCATCCGCGCTGCTTCCAGTGAAGATAATGGTGAAATGGGAGGGGGCAAAACATGCGTTATAAGAAGCGCTGGAATAATGTACTTGTCGTGAAAGCAAAGAGTCTCAGTCTGGGGACGAATATCTGATGAAGAAGACTCCGAGGCAGAGGCAATGTTTCTGGATGGAGGAGACATTGTATTATATTAGGCTAAAATACCTTAGAGTATATATGACCGTATTTTTTTGAAATAAATGCTTTAGTTTGAATTATGAATATGCATTTTGTAGATTGCCTTTCCCCGTATGTTTCCCCAGTGAGTCTGCTGATGACCTGGGGAGGGAGGTGTGTGTGTGTGTGTGTGTGTGTGTGTGTGTGTGTGTGTGTGTGTGTGTGTGTGTGTGTGCGTGTGTGTGCGTGTGTGTGTGTGTGTGTGTGTGTGTGTGTGTGTGTGTGTGTGTGTATGTGTATGAAGTAACCCCTGTGCTTAACTGTGTGTCTTGAGCATGGATGTGGTCTTGAGGTTACTGATGACCTCTGGATGAAGTGTGTGTGTATGTGTGTGCGTATGTGTGTGTGTGTGTGTGTGTGTGTGTGTGTGTGTGTGTGTGTGTGTGTGTGTGCCTGCCTTCGCCCCACCTCCCGTGTTACATTGTGTGAACTGCTGACATGTGAGGCAGCAAGCTGTAAAAAAGCAGACTACAGAAAAGATGGAAAAGTTTAGTTTAGTTTTGTAAATGACTAACTGTTCTTCATTTTCACATAATAGGCAATCATCTGATGTAGTTTCAGATAAGGGCTGGGAGCCAGATACTTCTCCCCCAGTCAGCAAGCGGCCTGTAGAGAGGAGCAGCAGGACAGGACCTCATCAGGAGAGGAGCCCCATACCCCAACTCCCCAGAGAGCTTCTGCCCGCTGGAGACCAAGAGGAAGAGGCAGTCAAGCCCGGTTGTCAACCAGCACATCTGGAGAGCGGTGGAATGATGTTGACGATCCAGACACCACCAGAGCCCACCTTCAGATCGCGCACACACCCGGACACCAGCTCATAGCCACAGCTACGTACACAGCCCTGCTGCTCTTCCAACTCTACTTTATAGACAACTAGAAAGGGTGCTCAGAGAGCACAGGGCTCCGCCCATAATGCATTTTGTTGGTGTAAGCAAGTTGAAATGGTTAAACTCACTTCTCAGCATTAATATAGCACACTTGCACCATTGAAGAGTAAGCTTTTTGGTGGTGTAACTGATAGTGTTTTTTTATTAGAGGTGGCCATGTATGAACACAACTGAACACACTTGTATACTTGTGTATTTTTTTCAATCAGCCATTAAAGACAATAACAGAAGACATAAGTAACAAAACTATATACAGGAATTAGGTCCAGTGTTCATTCCTCTGGGGGGTAAAAAGGACGGGCACTAGCCCAGTGTACATGTCTCTGGGAGGGGTAGAATGGCACTAGCCCAGTGTCCATGCCTCTGGGAGGGGTATAGGGGCACTAGCCCAGTGTCCATGCCTCTGGGAGGGGTATAGGGGCACTAGTCCAGTGTGAATGCCTCGGAAGGGGTAGAATGACACTAGCCCAGTGTCCATGTCTCTGGGAGGGGTAGAAGGGCACTAGTCCTGTGTCCATGCCTCTGGGAGGGGTAGAGGGGCACTAGCCCATATTTTTATACTGTATAGAAATGGTACTTACTTTGTAATTTGTAAATGTGTAACTTGTAATTTGAGTATTGAAGTTGATCTGCATTGAGCATAAACTTGGAGTCGGCAGCAACATTTCACTGTGACTGTACACGTACTACATGTGACGAATAAAGACATCTTGATGACCTTGCAAAAAGTAAAGGAGAGATGGGGTCTCTCTCCACAGCCAGACCTGTCTCTCCTCCTGCACCACGTGGACTAGGCTACATCACAGGCCAGAGCATATTAATGAGACCAGCGGCCTGTGGGCCGAGGTGCAGGAAGTGCCCGGCAAACACACAGCTGAAGAGCTCCTCCTGTGATGTAGCTTTGTGGTTTGTCCCTAATCGGGAGCTGCTACAATGACTGGCATGTTGCCAACAGCCTGTAAGGTATAATTGTAAATTATGTAAATAGTTTGTGTGTTACTTTTTATATAAACTGCTTTTCCACCATAACACTTGTTTTGACTATTTTATATGCACGTTTAGTTTCAAGAAGGGAAAAAACACTGGTTTTATGCTTTAGTTACTCTGTCAGATACAGTTAATCTGGAGGTGGGATAGAACAGTGGGATAGAAGAGTGTCACTCTTCATTAGAGAAGTATGTGTCACCTTTTATTTTTATGTGACTTATTTCAAATCTATCACCAAGGGACATCTAGTCTCCAAATGTCCTTTTTGGGACAACACCTAGACCTGCCCTTATGTGTAAAATATTAATTTTCTGTGGTATTGTTATCAAATTTGAACTTGGGCTAGGCTAGGTCATGTTGTTGTTTTGTCTGAAAGTGTTATCATTTTATGTTTTGTGTGGACCCCAGGAAGATCTAATGGAATCCTAATGAAGTCCTAAGGCTTCATGCTGTGCATTGTGTTTTCCAGCTAATGTTTGCAAGAGATAACCAAAACCATGAATTTACTCCAAATGGTTCAAGAACAGCTTTCAATTTACTTTGGGTAAATT
The DNA here is from genome assembly GCF_949987555.1 of Borostomias antarcticus. Classification (NCBI taxonomy): domain Eukaryota; kingdom Metazoa; phylum Chordata; class Actinopteri; order Stomiiformes; family Stomiidae; genus Borostomias; species Borostomias antarcticus. The sequence continues at coordinate 28,376,070 of NC_140236.1, read as the reverse complement.
TACTTGAATATGTGGTTTTAGGCTAATTTTACAGAAAAGGGGAGGAGGAGCACACTGTTGCTTAGCAACGGTAGGTTACACATGTGCTGTGAAACACGCAAACAGTCACAGTTACTGCTATGATGATTTCAGATTTCACCCTTTTTGTTTTGTTTTGCTGTAATTCCAACGGGAAAATAGATCAACTTTTGAAGCGGACCTGTTCGCTTTTGCTAGTTACAGTATACAGCTTATAGTAGATACAGTTTAGTTAGCGACCGTTAGCTAACTAAGTTGTTCTCTCTAAAGAAGAAAATAATGTCCACCAGCAAGGAAGAAGCTGCTACCAGTAAAGTGATGAGTTTCCTTCAAGAATGGGATCATGGCAACAAGACGGTGCGGAGCCGCATGCTCGTCGCTTTTCTGACAGAAAACAGAGGGAAAACCTGTCCTGAATTGGAACTGGAGTTTGCACAGGTTGCTAGCCTCTTTCTGGCTCGACTCACTGCCTGGATGAGACTGACGTATCCTTTTCTACTGCTTATAAGAACAATGTTATTTAGAGACAGGAAGGTTCCTCAGTTAGGACCAGTCCTTGACTACAACACAGATACATGTTTGGGACATGCTTAGGTCTCCAATTGGAAGCAGTGAGTGTCTTCCTTTCGGCATCAAGCAAGTGAGTGAGAATCAAGAGGTTGTAATTCATCAATCAACTGGCATTAAATCTGCCTTAATCTTGCATCCCTACAGTCATTGATATGTCACGCTCCATCTTTTCTCTTGTAACCTTACAGTCATGGATATCTCATAGAGTTCCTGGAAGTTGGAGGTGTTCTAACTCTGCTAGAGATCTTGGGCCAGCAACAGACGAAGGAGGAGGACAAGGCAGAGGCCCTTCGTCTGCTTCAGATAGTCTCAAATGCTGGATGCAAGTACAAGGAGCTCATCTGTGAAAGCTACGGTAGCACACTCACTTTTACTACAGTAGTATTCGAATGGGCAAAGATTTATTTGGTGCGATTTGCGCAGTCTTCTTTTGACCTATTAAATAAAAATGTCTCACTATGTCCCTGGCAGGGGTGAGAGCCATAGCAGAGTGCCTGGCTAAGTCAAAGACAGAGGACACCCAAGAGACAGCGCAGGCCCTGTTAGAGTCACTGGCCCATGGAAACCCCAAATACCAGAACCAGGTCTATAGGGGGCTGGTCGCCCTTCTTCCCTGTACCTCCCCAAAGGCCCAGCAGCTTGTCCTGCAAACCCTCCGCATAGTACAGGTACTAGCAACACCTCCTGCTTTTATTTCTAGTAGGCTAGATTATTGTAATTGACTTACTGGACTGACAAAGAAGGAGTTGAATAAACTCCATCTTATTCAGAATGCTGCAGCTAGAATAGTAACAAAAACAAAAAAAGGCCATATCACTCCTATTTTTATCTCTTCACTGGCTCCCAGTAAAACAGAGAATTGATTTTAAAATACTTCTAATTGTTTTTAAGTCTATGAATCGTCTAGCTCCTTCCTACATTTCTGACATGCTCACTGAATACAAACCTCAAAGTTTGTTTTATACTTTTATTGTCTTTTTATTTTAAAATTGTGTTCTTTTTTTTCAGTTATCTTACGTTATTTTATATTTGTAATACATTCTTATTTTAATGTTCTATCATGTATAATGTCTTTTTATTCTTGAAGCACATTGAGACTGTGCTTGTCGCATGAAATGTGCTATATCAAATAAACTTGACTTGACTCCTAAGTACAGTAAGGACACACACAAATCACCAGCTGTTTGCTTTGCTTCCTCTTTTTCCCGTGTCATTGATGTTATCAGTGTTTTTTAACAGGCGATAGTAAAGTCAGCCCACCCCAGCATCGTGGAACCTCTGCTCAATATGCTGAGATCTCTACATCTGGAAGTACAGTATGAAGGTCAGTTCTGTACAAAGATCATCTCCCAAACGTGCAAACTAATCTCACTCGGCTTTCAAGCCAGCCTTTTCAATTTGAAATTCACAAGTAGACCATCAACACCATCCTTTAAATACAGTACATTCCCCAGGGAGTTGCAGATATGAGGAATACATTTTATGGGATAATTTGATAGAAGAAGAAAAAAACATCTGACATTTTCTATATGGATGTAATCTCACTGTTATGACATACTGTGAGATTACATCAATATCCATACTTTTATCCTGTGTTTTGGTGTACTTCTGATTGTTTGTAAAGCACTTTCTAACATTTGTTTAGAAAGGTGCTATATAAATACTGTTTATTATTTTTATTATTATTATAATTATAATTATTATTATATTACTGTTTTCTCTCCCTGTCTGCCTCACTCCCAGCTATTGAGCTGATCACAGATCTGAGTGAGTACGAGGTCAGAGCAGCGCTGCTCAGGGGCTTGATAGCTCTGCTGAAACCTGCCAAGGACGCAGTCCAGAAGCACAAGATCCTGGAGGGTACCATGTATTTCACCCCAATTAACAACAAGTCCATATACTATACTACTAATAGCATGCTAATGCTAAGAATGTATTATGTTGATACACAACCTCTCAGACCCAGAAATGACCAAGATGACAGAATCCCTGCCAGTGTTCATTCAGCAGGCTGCTGCAGCCAAAGCTTTAAGGTAAACTGAACTCTCCACAGACCTCCTCCAGCGGGATGAAGATACAGTAGCTGTGTACTGTTCGTATCACCGTAGCACTACAGTGATATCATTTCACTGTACTTGATACCTGTATCATGTACATATGACAAATGAATCAGCTTGAACCTGTTGTGTGCTGTGTGTGTTGGAGGCTGCTGGCTCAGAGCAGTCAGGACCTCTCCAGGGAGCTGCTTCCTCTCAGAGTGGTGCATCACCTGTTGTACGCCATGGGTAACCAGGACCACGCTGATGCACAGAGACAGGCCAGCCTGGCCCTAGAGGTGAATACACACACACACACACACACACACACACACACACACTCACACACACACACACACAATCAATTCAAGTGATTTTGAATGATGCCACAAAGGCAATTAATACCCAGAATGCATCTCTTCTCTGTGTGTAGCACTTTGTCCGTACATACCCGGTTGTGGAGGAGCACGTGCGCAGAGCCATGGGGAAAGATCTGTTCGCAGCCTTCATGGTGAGATCAAAACATGTCTGCAACTGGCCCCATTTTCTACTGGCTTACAGGACTCCGTCAGACCCCCTGGGACTCATCCCTGGTGGACCTTCTCATTTTGTGCTGTATATTTTTGTAGCACAAAGCTGAGACTCTGTACATGAATATGGATGAAATCCAGGCGGATATCCTGTTATCAAATAAAGTCATCTTATCAGAAGGTAATGAAACACGCAGTCTAGTCCTTTTCACTATGGCTGAGTAGAGAATAATGTCATGGACTGAAATCTGCTGAAGCTTGAAGTGAAGGCTATTTCTAACCGATGTTTGATTACCTGTTTTCAGCCTTGGAGCACCAGAGTTCAGATGAGTGAACCAACCAGAATGCAAGCAGCACACTCTTTATACTCATTAAGAAATTGGATGTCAATAAAAGCACATTTTGTTAAGGCTGTATATTATTGTTTTGTGATTTTGGTTGAAGACTAGGTAGGATTAATATTCAAGCGATAGGTCTCAGGTTTTTTAGGGATTGGGTTAAATGGATCTGAACATTTGGAATAATTTTGCAGGCAGTATCGCACCAATTAGAGCTGTGTGCTTTGTATTGGTCTTTCCAAAAAATGATCCAGACTGGGCCGGTCACTTATCTGACCATTTTATCTGTACACACAGCGGAACTGGTGGCAGTCATACTTGGGTTACAGTGGGTTGAGGAGGTCCGACCAGATAGGGTGGTGGTGTGTACAGACTCCAAAGCTGTGTTGGATAGTCTACAGTCAACAAACACTGACAGGAAGGACTTACTCATAGACCTGTCTCACAGTTTGCTCAGACTGCACAGGGGGGGAAGGGATGAACAGTTCTGGGTTCCAGCACACAAGGGTGTACCAGGAAATGAGTGTGCCGATACACTGGCTTAAGGGGCACTATGAGGGAGGTCACTGAAGGTGAAGGAAATTCACTTGTTATTAGAAAGGGACGAGATCTGGCAGCACAGATGGGACGAGGACCAGGAAGGGAGGGCTTACTTTAACATCCAAAAGTCTGTAGCAACGAGGACCTGTACAGTTACAGTAGGTCTAGGAGGGAGGTCTAGGAAAAGGCGACTCAGACTGAATCACACAGGATTGCGTAGCACTTTATTTATGATGGGTAAGAGAGATAATTATAGATGCGTGGTCTGTGGTGTGGAAGAAAACGTTGAGCACATTCTGTTACACTGCACCAGGTTTGAGGGAGAAAGGAAGAGACTACTGGATGAAATCAGAGAGGCAGGGCGAGATTGGAGTCGAGGGGGGTTATTGGGCACTGAAGGTGAGGGGGTTTTCACATTCTTGAGTCGCGGGGCTCTTGAAAAGGATCTAGGATCTAGGATGTGACATGGTATTACACACTGTTGTACAGTAGGTGGCGGTATGCACCTCTAAGTTGTTTGCGACCCGCCATAAACCCAAAGAAGAAGAAGAAGAGCTCCGCTTGCAACGAACAGCGTTGGTTCAGTTGGTTCCTCCCATGGATGTATTAGGTTCCTCCCCCTGTTACCAGTGGCGGGAACAGTACAAGTATTACGGATAGGAATCGCTGGTAAACAAAACAACAACATTGGCTACTGATGGAATTTGGCATTACAAAGTGATGTAGGCTAATGTAACAATAATCGTTTGCTAGCTAAGTGTCGGGTGTAGGCTACTCGGTTGACCACGAATGTCCTTGTTATTGTAACTTAGCGTGTTATTGTAACTTAGCGTGAAACTTCGGCGACCAAAAGAACTGATCGTATGCAACCATGAGTAGACTACGGTCAGGAATTCATAAAGGGAGACAGGCGCTTGACACAACAGAATCAGCAATATCACGGAAGAGATCAAAGACAGCAACTGTGAAATCAGGTTAGAAACGAATGTTAATTTTCAGTCTATCTACAATGCATTGTGTTGACAGCACCGATCAGCAACCAGTGCCCTTTTAAGTGACTCCCCCTTTTCTCCATGTTCATCTGTCACATTGACATGAAATGCTCAATTCGTCTAGCATTTTAATGGCTACTCTTCACTCCTCCAGAATCCTCTGACAGTACTGCGTCACCCTCCACATACCACTGTTTCCATGACCAAGCTGAGATTGAGCTCTTCAGGACACGGCTCCTGGGCTGGTATGGCCAGAGCAAGAGAGAGCTGCCCTGGAGAACGGTGGTAAAGACAATTACACAAGTCTTACTCAGCCAAATCCTAATTAGTCGCCTTAAGTCGCCAATGCCGACAGGCATACTGATATCTAACGAGAATCATTAATGCATGCTGCATCAGGATTGCCCTTAACAGCTCACCACATTTAAGTTACTGTGTGTGGTGTGTAGGGACATTAAGATTATGTTTCACCTGCAGGCTTTGACAGAACCAGACATCAACATCAGGACATACGCTGGTAAAAGTCTACATTTGTGCCTCTACATCTCATGAAAAACTGTCTTGTGAGCCTTGTTTTAAATTTGAATTACTCTTTTCCAGTTTGGGTGTCAGAAATCATGTTGCAGCAGACCCAAGTTGCCACTGTGATAGACTACTACAACAAGTGGATGAAGGTCAACCATCCCATGGATATTATTTGTCAGCTTAATTTAAATACAAAGATAAGTAATGTGATTAGATTGAGTTATCATCTGTCTTGTCTCTACAGAGGTGGCCCACTGTACAGGATCTAGCTGCTGCTTCTCTAGAGGTGACTACTGTACAGTCAATAAGCGGTGCACAGTTTATCATGAAGACAAGCGGTGTCTCTTATTGACCTCGTATCCACCATTCTCCTGTTTGTACAGGAAGTGAATCAGATGTGGGCGGGGCTTGGGTACTACTCTCGGGGAAAGAGACTTCATGAAGGAGCTCAAAAGGTCTGTGTTTATATTGTGTAAAACTGTAGCAGTATCTTGTCCTTGCTACTGGATGCATGACTGATACATTACTGAAATGTATTTTTTCCAGCTGCGTTCCTCCTTCCTCTATTTCATTACAATACATTTGGGGCTGGCAGAAATGGTTATGTTGTCAAGGAGCGAAAGTGCTCTCCTTATAGTGTGTGTGTGCGTGTGTGTGCGTGCGTGCGTGCGTGCGTGTGTGTGTGTGTGTGTGTGTGGGGGTGGGTGGGTGGGTGGGTGGGTGTGTGTGTGGGTGTGTGGGTGGGTGGGTGGGTGTGTGTGTGTGTGTAGGTGGTGTCTCAGCTGGATGGAGAGATGCCCAGGACCGTAGAGACCTTATTGAAGCTGCTGCCAGGAGTCGGACGCTACACTGCTGGAGCTGTGGGCTCCATTGCACTGGGCCTGGTAAATATACTCATCATTTATACATGTAATGTACAGTCACTCACACACACACACACACACACACACACACACATTCCCCTGCTTTCTATTTAACATTTCCACCAAAGACTCAACTTGATAGGATGCCCACCTCTCCTGACTTCCATTGCCCAGGTGACAGGAGTGGTGGATGGGAACGTGGTTCGCGTGCTGTGTCGAGTGAGAGCCATCGGGGCCGACAGTACGAGTCCTGCTGTCACGGAGACACTATGGTGATGATTCAAACATCTTGTATACATACCAGAACCTGATAAACAGCTGTAATGCAATCTCACAGTTCTTAAGAGCAAGAGTTTTCAAAACCTTGAATTCGACACTGGCTCTGTTCATTGTTGTATACGGTAGTTTCTGAAACATTGCAGCTCTGTGTTGATTTCAGGAGCATAGCCAATACACTGGTGGACTCTGAGAGACCAGGAGATTTCAACCAGGCCATGATGGAGCTGGGGGCGCAGGTGTGCACCCCTAAAGGAGCTCTTTGCAGCCGGTGTCCCGTACAGTCTCACTGCCACTCCTTCCGGAAGGTACATCTTTACAGCTCACTTTTCTGGCCCCTTGGTGACATTGTTTTTTTTTTCTTCCCTCTGGAATATGCAGAGGTGGGTTCTATGCCCACCTCCCTTGTTCTCTGTAAAGCGCATTGTGTTGCCTCTGTGTATGAAATGCGCTATATAAATAAAGCTTTGATTTGATTTGATACATCTACAGCTCTACTGTAAACACTGTTGCGCTGTAAAATAATGAAACACTGGATTTTATCTTATAATATTTTTTATTAGAAATCTAAGTTTGAATGTCCTCCCCAGGCCTCTAACTAGTAACAACTATGTTTGTGTGAAAAGGTCAATGTCAAGCAGGAAGAGAAATCAAAGAGGCTCTTTGGGAAACTGGACATAAAAACAAAATATCTGCCTGATATAGAAGACTGCAGTAGGTTTTATTTTTACTAATTTCAAACATTATTTTAGGCTAGATTGCTATTGAATTACCTTGCTAAATTTTACCACGTCTGAGGTGTGTGTGTGTGTGAAAGAGGGAGAGGGAGAGAGAGAAGAGAGAGAGAGAGAGAGAGAGAGTGTGCGTGCGTGCTTTTGCCACCTTGACCTTACTAAGTTGCATCTCTCGAAACACATGGAAGTGAGCTCCTGATGTTGCTTTTCCTCCAGTGACCTCAGGAACGTGTAACCTGTGCCCCTCGGAACCCTGGGACAGCGAGCTGGGCGTCCAGAACTTCCCCAGGAAGCCAGTGAAGAAGGCCCCGCGTTTGGAGCGCACTCTCACCTGCGTGGTGGCACGGCCAGGGGAAGGGGGGGGGGACCAGTTCCTGCTCACACAGAGGCCAAGCAAAGGTTCACACCACAATCTCTATTGTTCTGTGAGAGTCATACTTGTTTTGTTTTGTTTTTTACTGGTTCTTGCATTACTATTTGTTTTACAGTTGTTTTCTCTATCATATTATCTAGTGACATATAAAATGAGTGTGCGTGTTGCTAGGCTTGCTGGCAGGTATGTGGGAGTTCCCCAGCCTGCTGCTGGAGGGGGACAACTCTGAGCTGAACCAGAAGGGGGCGCTGTGCTCAGAGGTGGGGAGGATACTGGGAATCCACCTGAACAAAGGACAGCTACAGTATGTGGGAGAGGTATGTCCAGGCGAGACTCGTACTAAGATGAACAATGGTTATATTTACCGCACATTATACACATTCCTCCCTCCAAATTAAATATATTGGCTGTTTTATTTGAAGTTACTATTGGTATTTATTTGGAATTATTACTCTGTTATCAGGGGTCCAAGTCTGTATTACAGTATAATTATTTCCTTCTGACCAGCTGGGCCCCTGAGCGGTAAAATCTCTCATCCTTCGGCTGGCATGTCCAGGCCCTGACCAAACAACATCCCAAGAAATACTGAGCCAGAAGACTACATGGTGGCGCTAATATAGCAACCATTTGAAGTGTGACATTACTCAAATCCATGAAAAACATGCCGTGTCTAAAACCTTTTTCATGATGTCCGCCGTAATGTGAAGTTACTTTTGTACACTGTAACCTAGTGGAAATTCTGAAGTAGATCCACTCTGTTAATATAAAAAAGGTATACTTCGTTAGACCATGAATGACGTTTGGTGTTGATAACTAACTAACCCACAGTGTAAGCATAACAACAGTATAAAACATTACTGTACAAGTAAAATGTAGAATTCAATATCTCACTCAAACAAATATTTTCATAATGTTCATATTCACCCCTGCTTAGGATAATCATTTCTGATTGTTTGTGTTCACAATTTGAAAACTGTATTCAAATGACTATCCTGTTTATAACCAGAATGCCTCCCTTTTTCCAGTAATGAATGAAGTACATTTTTGAACTGTGCCTCATGCTACAGAGCAGGGTGTTCAAACATGCGAACCCTGGTGTCTCCTAACAGGCTTGGACCAGCTCAGTCCTGCTGGCAGCTTGAATACTGTCCTTCCTCTGCTTCCAGGTGGTCCATATCTTCTCCCACATCCACCAGACGTACGTGGTGTACAGCGTGTGTCTGGAGGACGAGGGAGAGGGGGGGCGGGCGTGGCCCGAGACCATGCGCTGGCTGACCAGACCTGACCTGCAGGAGGCTGCCGTCTCCACGGCCGTGAAGAAGGTGTGTGCTTGGCTGTGTGTGAGTTTGGGGGATGTTTGTGGATGAAGAATCTGTGTATGATACTTTATATATGTAAGTAAGTAAGTAAGTAAGTAAGTAATTAAGTAAAACTTTATTTATATAGCGCTCTTCTCAGCACGAGTGCACAGAGTGCTTTACAGTGGAGAATTAAAATAAACATACAGTTCACATGTGCAAAAATCATGACAACATGGGTCGGGGGGGGGGTCAATAGTTGGGCTACAGATCGCAAAAAGCCTGTCTGAACAGGTTGGTCTTCAAGAGTTTTTTAAAAGAGTTCTCAGAAGTTGAGGCTCTCAGGTCCTGGGGTAGGGCATTCCAGAGCCTAGGGGCCGTCGCCCCAAAGGCTCGGTCACCCTTAGTCTTTAGCTTGGTCCGAGGCACCACCAGGAGCCCCTGGTCGGACGACCTCAGGGACCGGCTGGAGGAGTAGGGGTGGATGAGGTCGCCGATGTAGGCGGGGGCTTGTCCATGGAGGGCTCTGTGAGTGAACACCAGGACCTTGAAGTGGATATATACCTCTGGGCGACTGGTTTCCCCGTCACACCGAGGCCCCTGCGGTCGATCAACACGGTCACTGCTCTTCTCTGTCCTGACCCCGCAGTGGTGGAACCAACTGCCCACTGACGTCAGGACAGCAGAGTTGCTGCCCATCTTTCAACGAAGGCTCAAAACTCACCTTTTAAGCACCTATTGTATTTTTAATTTGCTACTCTTGCACTTTGTCTTAAGCACTAGATTATGCTCGTAGTCACTTGTTTAGCAAGGAAGATACACTTGTGAGTTCTGGTGAGTAGTAGTACGCTGACTTCCTACGTTAAATGCAATTATTGTAAGTCACTTTGGATAAAAGTGTCTGCTAAATTGACTGTAGTCTAATGAGATATATTTCATGTGTCCTTCAGATTTTGAAGATGTATGACACTATGGAGGTTCAAGAGCCACAAACCAAGAGGGTGAGAATGCACCATTCCAACTGAATCTAAACCTGTGTTCAATATTTAAGTTATCCTTACATTTTGACACAGACGTGTATTGTAGTTGTGATATAGTGATACTGACTGCCATGTCTCGTCTGGTTGTGATATTGTGATACTGACTGCCATGTCTCGTCTGTGGTTGTGATATTGTGATACTGACTGGCATGTCTCTTGTCTGTGGTTGTGATATTGTGATACTGATGTCTCTTGTCTGGTTGTGTTGCAGGACTGTAAAAAGAAACCCATTGGTATGAAGAGTGAGAAAAAGCAGAAATCTAAACTCAATGCAGAGAAAAGTGGGACCAGGCAGCTTTCGCTCAATACATTCTTCAAGACACCAAAACAACAATCTTGACAGACTCAGCAAATGTTTACATTCTATGGCAAGCTGCTCCTCTAACCCAACCAGTTTGATTCTCACAATGCATCTATATGAGCAAATTAACCGGGTCAAATCTGCAGGGTTGATGAAGTGAATGTCAAAGTACTGCATTTACTTACTCCATATGTTTGTTTTGCATGTTGCCTTTTCATGACAGGTTTGCACCTGGTTAATTTGCTAATATATGAAGAAATAGCAAAATGCTGGCACTTTTAACCACTTGTGTCATCTTACCCAGCAGAACTGTTTAAATGAGTTGACAACACACATCAGGGGATTTTTAGTCTTGTATCATTTGTACTTCCACGTTTTATCATGTCATCAGTATATTATAATCTTGAAAAATATAAATAAAATAAACACATTTTTATGATTTGAATTGCATCTGTTATTAACAACGAATTGCATTTGTATATTATTTACAGAACATTCATACAGTCATACAGTAGGCCTATGTATTGTAGCCTAAACTGCCCTTCTCGCTTTTTGAAATACCGCGCCTGTAGTGAGCAAGGAGTTTCTAAAGGCTGGTCTTCTTCTGCGGTCCAATCAGAGCGACCTGGGGGCGCTTCTGTCATTTCCTTGCCTGTGAGTGTCTAAAAGCCTGTGGACGAGGTTACGACTGTGGACAATCCATTTCCTTCAAGGGAATTAAGTTGCGGTGAGTTCAGTTTCAGTGGGAATATCGATATGATGTAAACGGAAAAGCAATACCGTACTCGGAAAAAACATTCAGTTTTCCACGAGTTCAAGGTACAGAGTGGAAAAGGGGCTTGTTTTTGCTTGTTCACACTAGAGACGGGCGAAGATAAATCAAAACGCTGATTGATCAAAATCTTGTGACAAAATACCCCTTTAATAAATGTAGCAAAATACAAGTACAGGTGCCAGAAAATGTATCAAGATAACATGCATGTATTTCAAAATATAGGAACATAAGGCATTCTGAACTTGTACAAAATGGCAGAACATTCAGATGTTTATCATAGCACAAGGCTCTGGGAACAGGCAGTAGTATCTAGGCAAAGCTGTAACTTATTAATTTTAAGACGTATTTACAAATGTTTCTGTTTTACGAATCATGGAGAAAGTATTTTGAGTATTTTGAAAATACAAAATGACTCCACTCTAAAGTATATTGTTACAAATGACATTTGATTTTTTTCAACCCTGTCAAATGCCTGTCAAATACCAATAACGAAATACCCAAAAGTAATTGAAATAGTATGTCAGATACAAACTTGTAACAGAAATACTGCTTATCTCTGGATACAATGTCACAATGTATTAATGCATATCACATTTTAATAATGTGTTCAAAGTACAGCTTATTAAGTTGTAACCTTCCTGTGTATGGTTTGTTTGCCTACTATTGGTTTCAGTTAACAGTGCTTTTAACAATGATACTGTTATCTACTTTCAGATCCAAATAAATGGCTACAGCATGGCAAAGCCTTCAGTCAGTGCACCAGTGGATCGTGGAGAATGGAGGTAGGCCTATATCACTGTGAATGTCAAGTACACACTAATAATATTGCATGAAGCTCCCAATACTGTATCTTTTTAACTTAGAAGTAAAGACCCCACTGTTGTAACAGGCATCTGGCTGTATTGTGGGTGAGATGGAGTGTGAGCCACAGCTTTCAGTTCAGCCCATTCTCTTCACAAAGGCTACTTTGTGGCTGACAGCATAGCACGTCACAGGGCTGACCACCTAGCACGTCACAGGGCTGACCACCATGGCACTTTCTAAATGCCGTTATCTAGTTACGAGATCTGAACACATTCACAATCACCGCACACTCACTTCCCACTTATTCATTCAATATCTAGTTTAACAGTAGAAAAAAACCTTATGAATACTGACGGAATCCCCCCAGTATGAAGCCATGGGTTCTACAGGCTGGTTCTGTTTCAGACGAGAGAACCGACCCGTGGCTGCTGGTGTACTCCCCGGTCCCAGTCCTGGTTCTGTTCCTGTGTTATCTGGGTGTGATCTGGGCCGGGCCACGCCTGATGAGACACAGGGAACCCGTGGACCTCAAGGCTGTCCTCACAGTCTATAACTTCGCTATGGTGTGCCTGTCCGTCTACATGTTCCATGAGGTATGTTTGCATCACTTCACCAAATCTCTTCATTACATTGCATTACATTACAGTCATTTAGCAGACGCTTTTATCCAAAGCGACTAACAATAATTGCATTTAACGTAGGAAAAGACGATGTACTACTACTTGCCACACAAGTGCATCTTCTTTCTAAAACAAGTGACAGAGCATAATCTAGTGCTGAAGGCAAAGTGCAAGAATAGCAATCTCAAACTAACTCTTCATCTGTCAGTGCTTCTGTTTTAAGTAGATACTGTGGGTGAATATTATTGTTTTTCCTAACTTCCCTATCCGTTTTGGGTTTTGTAGTTTCTGGTCACATCCTGGCAAGCAAACTACAGTTATCTCTGCCAACCTGTGGACTACAGCACGAGTCCACTGGCAATGAGGGTGAGAATAGGCCCTCACTACACGCTGGCCATCACCCCCCTGGCACTAGAGGACATGAACTGTTAACCTGCATATATCCTACTGTACAGAATTCTACTTCAAGTTGTCCTTGACCAGATCCAGATTGACTCATCCGTCTCTTCATTCTGTCTTGCCCTCTCTGTCTCTCTCTCTCTCTCTCTCTCTCTCTCTCTCTCTCTCTCTCTCTCTCTCTCTCTCTCTCTCTCTCTCCCCCCCCCACAGATGGCCAGTGTATGCTGGTGGTTCTTTTTCTCCAAGGTCATAGAACTCAGTGATACGGTAGAAAAACCTGTTTTCACTATTATAATCAGACTTGGTATCAAGCTCCATGTATCAAACCCCGGAGTCACAGCCCAGGCTCTCTTCTTGTCAGGTGTTCTTCATCCTGAGGAAGAAGAACAGCCAGCTGACCTTCCTCCACGTCTATCACCATGGCACCATGATCTTCAACTGGTGGGCTGGGGTCAAGTATGTGGCAGGAGGCCAGTGTAAGTTTGGGTGTATCATCCTTTATTCATGTACCTTAGGTCAGTTAAGAAGAACCCGAGGAGGAGAACGCACAGTAGTCTAGGCCAGGGTTTCCCAACCTGGGGTCCAGGCCTCCCTTAGGGGGGCACCAACAATTGAAGGGGGGGCGCCAGACCTCAAACATCTTGAGGCCTTAATGACCTAGCTAGACAAATATTTGTCAAAGAATCATGTTATTGACATGTCACACAGCAATTTTAACAACATACATGATGATGAAGGGCCAAAAAGCCTTGTATTTACAGCACTACAATACCATATAAATTCAACAGATTAATCAGACACCCTAACTACCCTAACTTACACCTGATGTAATTTGCGCACATCAGGTGTAAGTTAGGGTAGTTAGGGTGTCTGATTAATTTGTTGAATTTATATGGTATTGTAGTGCTGTAATTAGTTTAAATAATTATTAATTATTAGTAATAAATAATGTTGTAATTTGCGCACATACAAACATACACAGACTGGACGTTCACAGTGATTTGGGGGGAAGGTGGGGGGTAGCGTAGGCCAGGGGTTCCCAACCTTTCTTCCCCAGAGCCCCCCACTTCCATCAGGTGTAAGTGGGGGGCTCTGCAGAAGAAAGGTTGGGAACCCCTGGCCTAGGCTACTACACAAATCCATCAAACAGAACGTCATCAGTCCTAGAAAGTCTGTGTTCAAAGATGGACATCCAGTTTCATCATTCCATCTCAACTGTTCTTTCTCCTGGACACGTCTGCCAAACTCATCCTCTCCCCATGCGTAGCGCCCACCTGGGTCGGAGGCGGACAGGCGCCAAAGCAATTACAACATCTAGTAATGCGATACGGTGAAGATTGTGTGTGACACACTGGTAGGAATGTGGGTTGTGATCATATCAGTTTGGGCTGATCTGCCTCTCGCTCCAGGAAATCCTCTCATTCTCTTCCAAAGCAGACAAGAGGATCCTGAATCTTGAAAGATGTCCCAAAATCTGTAGTGTTGGTTGTTTGTATCTATTGCAAACTCTTCAAGAATACCATGTCAAAGATGAAAAAACATCCAAATTAAACATTATCCACTGTGGATCAAAATCAACTGGTAATCATCAAAAATCAATACTTAAGGAGAATGCTCGTTTTTGACAACCTGTGGACCTTATTTACGGCATATTATAAGACGTTTGACTCACCGAGATAACTTTGGTGTAATTTGGAGGCCTGTAGAAGAAATTTAAAATCCAGCGCGAGCCAAGTATATCCATGTAATGGCGGCGGACAGGGCACTGAGAATGCAGCTTCTAAAAAATCTATTTTCTGCCGCGAAACGGTTGTTTTCATCAATCTGTCTTTATGAATCGCTAGTTGTGCTTATATAGAGCGAGGGCTTGTTGTGGTTTTTCACATGCCTCTGTAATATGATCTTTAGAAACGTCTTTAGAAACGAAATAGCTTCCCCACTTGCTCCAGCACGCATGCGCACAGATGGATATACTTGGCTCGCGCTGGATTTTAAATTTCTTCTACAGGCCTCCGAATTACACCAAAGTTATCTCGGTGAGTGAAACGTCTTATAATATGCCGTAAATAAGGTCCAGGTTGTCAAAAACGAGCATTCTCCTTTAATAAAACAAAGTGCATAGAAACATTTTTTTAAGTCCAGTATAAATGACAGAGCATGTGTGTGTGTTGTTATATAGGCTTGCTTTATCATCCATAAATACCCAGAAGGCCTAGAGGAGCATTAACCTGTCTTGTGCTCCACTGTCCTCTCCCAGCGTTCTTCATCGGCCTGCTGAACACGTTTGTCCACATGGTGATGTACTCGTACTACGGCCTGGCGGCTCTGGGGCCCCACATGCACCCGTACCTGTGGTGGAAGCGCTACCTGACGTCCTTACAGCTGGTCTGTGCTCTCTAGCCACGGCTCAGCTGGGGCAGGGGAGGGTTTAAAAGGCGGGTGATAGAAGGGTAGATTTTGATAGGCTGCTGGATGGGTTTAATTTTTTTATTTATTTTATTTATTTGTTTATTTTGACTGGAGAATGCATCTTGATGACCACAGATACATGAAATGGATGCATTAAAAACATCTATACACGACTGTGTAAAAAAGCCGGATTTAACACAAAGCTATATTCCATCCGTAGTCCCTGACATAGAAACAGTAGTCAAATTCTCCATAACGTAACACAAATAAATTATCATTAACATTAACATTAAGACAAAGTAAAACGAACTACAGTACATGGGCACAGAATAGGAGGAGTCTCTTAAGGTTTACTTTAGAAAACAGAATGTAATGACTGTGTTATGTTAAGTGGGGATTGACAGAAATTGAAATTGAAAGCTATCAACCAACGTTTACTTCATTATTTTTGCAGCTCCAGTTTGTGTTGCTGACCACACACACCGGATATAACCTCTTCACAGAGTGCGACTTCCCCGACTCCATGAACATGGTCGTGTTTGCCTACTGTCTCAGCCTCATCGCCCTCTTCAGCAACTTCTATTATCAGAGCTATCTCAACAGGAAGAGCAAGAAAACATAACGGACAATCATTATTACCAGGCTGATCTTACTGATCTAAATTGTGAGGGCTTATGTTCATTAATCCGTCAAAACATTCTTGGGATTGTTTGTGGATTATATGACCAATAATGTATGTTAAGTCACGTGGACTTAATAATGTGGTGTTTTGCTTGATAGTGCATGTTGATTTGTTCTGATCCGAGATGTGTCTTGCTGTCCACCAGGGGGCAGAGTCTGCCTATCCTCTGGTGTGTTACTCAGCTTGCCTCTCAGAGCACTTCATCACAGGTCCAGAGTGGGCAATAGTGCTCTGTATTTCAGGCAAAATGTGCTTTAAATGATGTGAACCCTGTAATCATAGAGAAATTATTTTTACTTTAATTTCTTACCTTATTGATATTAAGGACATGTAACAGTCACATATAGCACAATGTACAACGTCTTGTATAATTATTTATTTCTTAAACTTGGAAATAACAAACATTCATATGATTGCTTTAAACAAACTGTACATTTTATACACATGATAAAGTAGATTTGACTGTTACAGAGTATTTTTGGATGACCTTTCCCCCTTAACACGTGTAATAAGAAACCAAACAAAAACACTAGCAACAAATTAAGAAATGCAAACACATTATTTTTCCACAGACAAAACAACACAGCAAAATGTTAGATTTCTGTTCTACTCTTCATTCTCTGGTAGAGTGAATGATGTCGAGTGATGGGGTGGAGGAGGGAGGAAAGCATGGTGGCTGTTGGTAGTTATGTTAGTTTGTTTATTTATTTTTTCCGTCGTTGTGATCTACACAGGTCTCTAGCAGGTCACCAGGGAGCTCTGTCATACGTGACTAATTCAACTTCTGTCTGAGTGTAGCCCATGTTAAGGGCTCGCTCAGGGCGGGATTCGAACCCACAAACTTCCGCTTGTCAGGCGGACACGCTAACAGTTGCGCCAATAGGGACGTCCCTCTTGGAGGGACTGTTAGCGCTCCTTTGAGGAGTGAGTTTAACCAGCCACTCGCTACCACTACCTGGGACTCACAAGGACACCTTGTCACTCGGTATCATGAGTGCAGTAGAAACTACGAGGACAGCCAGTGGCACCATGGGACGACACCGGGGACATCTCAATACTGAAACCATATGGGACGACACCGGGGACATCTCAATACTGAAATCACTCTTCATTTTCACCAACCAAAAGAAACAGAATGAGGGAATACAATACGAACGAGTGCAGAATGGCTTTATTTCATATCGTAGATGAGGGACCAGAGGAATTCATTCAAGGCCGTAGAGACGTCGGTTGTGAGCGCAGAGCAGAGCCGTACACAGGTGCGCGTCCTGCTCTGGGACACATCCTGCGCTGGGACACGTCCTGCCCTACGTCTCCATGTAGACGGAGGACATGTGGCCCAGGCTGCGCTCAAAACTGCCCACCTGGAAGAAGATGCTTTCATCTGGGCTGGACGAGAACTGGCAGCCAGAGGCCTGGAGCTCCTGGGCCAAGCTGAAGCCTGCGACACACACACACACACACACACACACACACTCAGAGACCGCGGCAGACAGGGGGAACCGGGAGGACAACCATATATCACAACTTTTTGTACCAGCAAAAATTAAATGTATTTAATCTATTGAATCGCTCTACACAGAGCAAATTTCATAACAATTTCACTCTGGACTGGACGAAACTAATTTCACTCTGGACTGGACGAAACTTGGAACGCTGACTGCCCCACCGGGGAACCGCCCGGGGAAACGACTGCCTCCTGAAAAAGACTGCCCTGTCAGGCCTGGTCCCGGGACAGGTTAGGGTTAGGGGTTAGGGTTAGGGTCAGGGTTCTACGAAAATGCTAAGAAAATCGTTCAGTGGAGAGCGATTCAATAGATTAATATTAGTTTCCTCGGGAGCGAACATTAGTGAGCTCGCCCTGGTGAGGATGAGAGGGGAGGACAGCGGGAGGGAGGAGAGCTGAGCTCCTCTCACCTGCGGCCGAGCCGGCGCTGCTGCTGGACATGTGGAAGCCGTTGTGCTGGTGGGACGCGTAGGCGTGGGGGTCAGCTGGGACGTGGACACCGTTCACAGACTCCATTCTGTAGGAGTCGCCAAAGTGGAAGCAGCTCTGAAAGCTGCCCTGGTAATCTACAAAGAGAGAGACGAGGGAGGGGTCAGGGGAGGGGAGGAGGGGGGGTAGTCTAATTACTCAATGTTAAACTTTATGATCTGTTCAGTTCAGGTGTGATTTGTGTTTTTGATGTCATAATGATGTGTGTTATTTAAAAAGCACTTTTCACAAAACTCAAATAGCCTGAAGCCACGCAGTTTCAAGCACATCTTTCTGCTACAGTACCTCGCGAACCTTGGCCGCATTTGCCCAATCCTCTTCTAAACAGTCATATATGCCTTCAGCTCTTTCATTACTGACCCCGTCTACGGTCTCCCCTCTCAGCCAATCAACAGGCTGCATGTCCAGAGCTCTGCTTCCCACCTCCCATCACCACATCCCTCCTACACTAACGGAACTCCGGCTCCCTGTTGAGGACAGGATTGATTACAAGGTCTTGCTCCTTAACTATGGCTTAACCGTTCCTCTCTATCTCTACAGCTCCAACTGTCCTGACTGATCCCTCCGTCTCTCCGTAGTCCCCAGGACTAAACCAGGCTCTGTGGGAGACCGGGTCTCTGCTCTCTGCCTCTCTCCTGAGGAATGTCCTTCCTCCCAGCGCTAGTGAGACTGACTAGTTTGAAGCTTTCAAAACTGGGCTGAATACTCATTTAATTAAACACACACGGTATAATGTCTGTCCTTTACACCTTTATATTATTTTACGTGTTCTATATCTAATCGTTTTCCTTTATGCACTTTGAGTTTTGTGCAACGCTGTACGCTTCCTATTCCAGTAACGTTCGTCCCGTTAATGTGAAAGCAGCCTTTTCTGAAGCGCTTTGCGCAACTGCGACCACAGCGCGGTTTTGAGGACCGTCCGTGCGTAGAAGTCTTAACAGGCGAGGCTGTGTTTAAGGCATTAGGAAACGGGACGCGGAGTGACAGCTGAGGCAGCCTTGGTGGGACCGGGAGAGACAACTGACTACATGAGGATACGTTTTGTTGGCTAATTCAGCCCAGGGAAAGCTTCCGGCTGTGGTTTCTCCTGCTCTGTCTCTCTGACTGCTCTCCCCCGGCTGAAGGCAGATCCAGAGGGCTGCGTCCTGATTCTCTCAAACGGCTCCCCCTCCTCCTCTCCTTTCATGTGGAGATGGTGGCATAGCTCTACAAATGGAATGGGGTCTTCAGAGAGTTGCACAAAAGAAATGTGTTACAAAGACGATGCGAGTACAATGCACTGCGCTCTTTGATAGAGCAGAGATCCGTGTCATTGTGCTGCAGTCTCCTGTGCGCCATATGGCTGTCGTAGGACGGTCACGTAAGAGTTACGTAAATCATCATATGGCTGTCGTAGGACGCTCACGTAAGAGTTACGTAAATCCTCATATGGCTGTCGTAGGACGGTCACGTAAGAGTTACGTAAATCCTCATATGGCTGTCGTAGGACGCTCACGTAAGAGTTACGTAAATCCTCATATGGCTGTCGTAGGACGCTCACGTAAGAGTTACGTAAATCATCATATGGCTGTCGTAGGACGCTCACGTAAGAGTTACGTAAATCCTCATATGGCTGTCGTAGGACGGTCACGTAAGAGTTACGTAAATCCTCATATGGCTATCGTAGGACGCTCACGTAAGAGTTATGTAAATCCTCTAGGAATTGGCCTTTCCTCAGTGAGCTATCGTACATTCTCAGGTTTCTGGCACAGTGGTGTAGATGAAGGTGCGCAGAGCTAGAGGTACAGTATAAGGTGTAAAACCACTTATGCCTCCATGGACACAGAGTATACTCACTTGTTAATCACCACTGATGTAAAAATGGTATCATTTCAGCAAATAAGCTATTCCAGTCTTCGCTACTCCACTGCTCTAGCAAGGTCATCACATGAGCGAGAGCGCCAAATCACCTCCATTACATCACTTGACGGACATTTCTAGCTGCAGGCCTGGTCATTTGGTCGTAGTAGTAGTAGTAGTGCTGGTCTTACCTTCGCTAGCAGACCGGGTGTGTGAGACCAAGTGGACAGTAATGCTGGTCTTACCCTCGCTAGCAGACTGGGTGTGCGAGATCAAGTGGACAGCAGTGCTGGTCTTACCCTCGCTGGTGGACTGGTGGTGGTGGTGGTAGTGAGAGTAGGGCTTTTGGTGGGGATGGACATGTTGCTGTGAGACTGAACCCTGTTGCTTGTCCAGTGGAGACGGAGGCGTCCCTGTGCCCTTCATCCCTGGAGAGAGGAGGTGACTGGACACCCTGGAGGAGAGAGGAGGGGAGAATGAAAACGTCTACTTGTCAGACACACAGTCGGGAGTGGTGCAGTGCCACCTTGTTTTCACAGTGGTGTCATATTTCTTCAGTCAGTAAAAATGGCCGTCACATCAGAACATGTTGTAAACCAGTCCTTGAATCAAAGACTACGTTGTCAAAATGTTGTGTAACCTTACGAAGCACATTATCTCCCAAACACACAAGATCAGTGTTCTAGTGGGTCTTCAGTGTTAAAACAGAACCATGTTGTCGACTGGGATGGAAACTCCAGCTCCCACATCTAATCCTCCATCTACCACATATTATGATCTTAAGTCAACAAACATTAAACTGCATTTGACTGAAACCAAGCTTCCATTTCGGAGCCTTCCTGCCTTGTGGCCTGAGAGCTGAGAGCCCAGTCATGTTTACATTCACCACCATCTCCGAGATGGAATATTAGTGTGACATGTTTGTTACATAGCGTACCCTGATGGCTTGGAGTCAAACATTAATGGCTTCCTCATAGGCTTTTGGGATTGTGATTAAATAAATGAAGCTTTGCCTGTGGTATTAGACACAGCTGTGGCAAACAAAATATTTTCAGATGCCAAGCTGAGTAGCTGGAATGAGGCTCCAATGTGCCAGCACAATATCTCAGTGGAGAGCATTTTGCTTAGTTCTTTAGTCACTTGAGACACTTCAAAGAGTCACACTTTTTATCGAGCACACTGCATTTCAGAGGGGAAAGAAAGCAAAACAATTGGGATGAATTGCTCTTTAAAACAGAGTTATAAATAACAGATGGCTATCCAAACCATTTGATCCATAGTAACAAAGACTTGTAATTCAAATGAACATAATGGAATGTAGTGGCTTTTGGTGGGTTAGAGTGATGTTTAAGAATGGGGGAATAGATTATCCATGAGACCATTATCCTAAGAATAAAGTAACTGTCTCCTAAAAGGCTTAAAGTATCACTTGGGCATCTTCCATCGAACAATGCAACTCTCCCTGTAGGGAATACAGTCTATCCAGACTTGTATCAAGTCAAGTCAAGTCAAGTTTATTTGATATAGCAGATTTCAGTATCAGCATATGAGCTGTAGGTGACACCATCGGATCCATCTACGATCCAACAGAGAACAACCAGTTCATCCATTTAATCTCAGTACAGTTGAACTATCTCAAGTGTTTGTAAAGTATTTCTAATAGTGGAGGTTCATTCCACTTGAATCAGACTTTCAACGAAACAGCCATACCGACAACATCCAATGAGAGGCCTAGAAATCCCAGTGAATGATGGGGCCTCTCCTTCCCCGATACTCAACAGCTACTTAGGGTAGCCTCTTGAGTTTGCGTTGCAGGAAGGGCGGCATATAAACCGCTGCTCTGTTCCTACTGTACAGCCTGCTTCTGTTGCTGTGGCTGCGTACGGGCTGCAGTGTGAGTTGTGTGAATGTGCTGACAGAGCAGCTGGAGGCTACAGAACCCTCGGATGACCTCTCACCTCTGAGAGAGCAGCACGGTGCCACCCGGAACGTCGATGTGCACGGTAGAGCAACGCGAGCGGCGAGGTTTTGAGCAGTCGTGTGTAAAAGCCGTGTATAGAATGCAGATAGAAGACCAGAGCTGGAGGCTCATGGGTACAGGTTCGAATCCAGCCTGGGCCCTGTGCTGCATATCCTCCCCTCTCTCTCTCTCCCACCTTTCCTGTCACTCTACACTGTCCTATAGCCTATAATAAAGCACAAATGCCCCAAAATATCTTAAAAAAAAAGAATATCTATCTTTCGGAGGCTCGCAGAAGTTGAGGAAACGTTCCCTATGCGTTTCACGGCGCAGCGGCATGCGTTATCGCTGGCTAGGCCGCGGCAGCGCTGCGAGCGTGGCTAATCTGCTCTCTGGCACGGGCCCAGCGCGCTGCCATATGTTTCTGCGGAGCGCGCCGTCCCCCTGGGAGCTGCTGTCAGCACAAACTCAGGAAACTGTTATGCTGTTCATATTTTTACAAGCAGCCTCTATGTGCAGCGAAAGTGAATCATAAGCTAATCACTGCCAGCTGCCCCCTGCCCCCCCCCCCCTCCCTCTCTGCTGGCTACTCAAGCTGAAGGTATGAGGAGAATCTTTCATACAGCATGCTGTAGAAATCTCTCCCCTGATATCCACCTTCCCTGATCATTCTTTGTTCCCCCCCCCTCCCCCCCCGCCCCCTCCCCCCAGCCATTCTTGACCGCTTCGGCTGTGAAAGCATGATTCGACCTTTGACCTCACACTCTCATGGAGGTAGAGTAGAGATGGACTGCGTACCGAGGATTGGGGTGGGAGAGTGTTTCTGAATGTTGGGGTGAGGAATAAGGGTCAATCAGGCACGGGACACTGACTGGATGGAATGATTCAATGATTCTTTGACTCAACTGACAGCCAATGAGGGACAGTGACTCGACTAGGCTGACTCGGAGAATATGACTCAGTGAATGTGACTGAGGAAACTGGCAAAGTGAACAGGATTCAGACAGAGAATATGATTTGATTCAGTGGATTCAATTAAGGGCGATTGTGTCTTGGCTTCAGACCTCTTTTGTCCTTTCAAGACAAAGCACATTCCATCTCAGACACGAACATCACTGGCCGATCCTGCCAAGATTGCTTTTACTCCTACATCACAGGCAGGTATGGGGACATGGAAGCTATCAGCTCCGGATTGTCAGGTTCTCTACACAAAGAATCTGAGAGATGCCAAAATCGTATAGTCGGTGACGCAACCTTAGGCCATTAGTACCTGTCCTCCGAGTCTGGGTTGTGTAGGAACATGCGGGGATGACGAGATGGAAAGAGAGCTCGCTCTCTCGCTCAGAGCCACGAAGATTCATGAGGAGCTCTGCTCTGCGTCTCGATCCTCTTCCTTCACCTGCCCGTCCTGTCCCACCGGGGACCGCGGATCTGCCCCCTCCCCCCCCCACCGTTAAGCCCGTCTGATGGATGGCAGGGGAGGTGGGGGGGGGTCTTGGCGCCGGACGGTGGGAACGTCTCTGGTTCTGGTTAGCGAGGTTAAGCTGCGCGTGAGAGACGAAACGCGCGGCTCTGAAGCTAAAGCTAAGCTAACCCCGCGGACTCTGGCCAAAGTTAGGGCTATTCAGGGCCCATAAGGTCTCTGTTAGTTTTTAAGACATGATGAAAACTGCTGAAAACATTTGTGAAACTGTCCATTATCAACATCCTTGCATAGGAATGTTGACTTCAAATTGGTCTGAACTGGTCTTAAATAAACAACTTAGGCCAGGCAAGAGTATACGCTCACAACCGAGATAGACCACAAAACCGTGAATAGTGCTTCTACTACTGTGGCCGGCTGAGTGACCATCCTGGAATGTTTTTGTTTGACTTGAGAGATTGATACTTATGTCTGTACGGATGATTTAAGAATGATAATGGACGGTTACAGCTCAGTTACAGGTTGTGAATGTCCCCTTTCAGAACCCTATCTACCGACGCTGTCTCTGCCGCCACTCTAATTCAATTAGACTGTGTCAATCATACAGTAGCCCTATTTTTCCAGAAAGGCATCGCACCACGTCGGACTAATATTTGCAGAGGGGCTCTAATATCAATACACAGGAAAAACCCAGTTGACTCTGCCCTCTGTAATTATATAAGCACATATGGGATACAACCAGTGAATGACATCCTTTACCACCCATCTTTCCACAAGCCACTCAATCGCCCGGCTAGTGGCCACATCTGTGTGGGAGAGAGGGGGCCCCTGGGTGTCTCCTGGACTCAGCCCCTAGGGAAAGAGAGAGGCCCCTGGGTGTCTCCTGGACTCAGCCCCTAGGGAAAGAGAGGGGCCCCTGGGTGTCTCCTGGACTCAGCCTCTAGGGAAAGAGAGGGGCCCCTGGGTCTCTGGACTCAGCCCCTAGGGAAAGAGAGGGGCCCCTGGGTCTCTGGACTCAGTCCCTAGGGAAAGAGAGGGGCCCCTGGGTCTCTGGACTCAGCCCCTCAGGAAAGAGAGGGGTCCCTGGTTGTCTGGACTCGGCCCCTAGGGAAAGAGAGGGGCCCCTGGGTCTCTGGACTCCGCCCCTAGGGAAAGAGAGGGGCCCCTGGGTCTCTGGACACCGCCTCTGGGTCTCTGGACTCCGCCCCTAGGGAAAGAGAGGGGCCCCTGGGTGTCTCCTGGACTCCGCCCCTAGGGACCCCTGGGTCTCTGGACTCCACCCCTAGGGAAAGAGAGGGGCCCCTGGGTCTCTGGACTCGGCCCCTAGGGAAAGAGAGGGGCCCCTGGGTCTCTGGACTCCACCCCTAGGCTACACACGCCACTGCCGCCCAGCCATATTTTAATATTACCTTCAGAAAAATTACACTGGTATTTACAAAGTAAAACGAGTCTAAATGGCCCATTTCAGCCAGGGTAAACACATTTAGCTATGAGGTCAGAGGCTGGTGCACTAGGCAGGCAGGTTAGTCAGCTAATTTAGTCAAAATGTTGAATGTCCTGCTAAACCGTTGGGGAAAAACAAGTGGCGCACTGATATTGACTTTGGCAGCAGCCTGTATACTCAAGGCTTTAAACATGTAAATCTAATGCTCCATCTTCAGGCAAATGTAAGTAGACGTTTCATACGCAGCTGGTTGTAGGTCCTGGCACACACCCTCCCTCTCTATGATGAACAGATAAAGAACTCTAGTATGTGCCTGTACGCTTTTCGGTCAGGCATCCTGATTTGACGAAATCCGCAAATTGCTACAATTCTCCAAATGTAATGCTGTCATCACATCAGATCCAGGCACACGTGGGGAATTTGGGTGGGCAAACAGACAGACACGAGCAAGAATGATTACTTACGTCTTACCGGGCACTTAACTTACATTTCAAAGGAAAATGTGGGTCATTCTCTGCTTACATTACCCTCACACACAGTGGCTAGGTATATTTCAGATGGTCTTCATCAAGCTCACTGAGAAACAGACCCCTGTCTCACTTCCAATATATCCCCATGCCTGTTTGGGTCGTGTAGCTGGTGTTCCCTACTGTACTGAACGGTCTGATCCTCTGCTACTTTTCACTTTCCATTCCTCTTTCAGTATCAGTAATTGTGTGTGCGGTTGAAGTCCTGCGACCGCATTGAGTTTTATTCCTCCATGTAATGCCTGAAACAACACATCCCCTTCCTGACGTTTCCTGAGCTGCATGACATACTGTATCAGTGCAACTCCAGCACTTATACTGCACCGATTTACCACGTCTGCCTGCTTCACTCCTCATGCAGGAAACTCACCTGTCCGCTGTGTCACACCTGCGCCAGTCACCTGCAATCACGTTTGTTTACCTCCCTGACGTACCGTGAATACCGTTCTCTCTCTCACACAAGATCACACAAACAAACTAAATCATTCTTACGTGAAGCTATCACTCTTTTTTTGTAACAATTGGTTCTCTCTCTCTCTCACTAATTGTCGACACATTGTTTAGTACAGTACACAAAATGTGTGCTGACGACACGATTTTGTAATTTTTCTCCGCTGGCTCTCAGGGGAAATCATAGGGTCTAATAAGAAACATGTACTAACACAAACACAGAAAGAGAGAGAGAGAGAGAGAGAGAAGGAGAGGGAGAGAGAGAGAGAGAGAGAGAGAGAGAAGGAGAGGGAGTGGGGGTAGAGGAATTGAACTACACCTAGCAGCCAGGAGAAGGTACCTCTTCAATGGAACACGCAGAGCCTGCAAGCTCTCTGTTAGAATGTCTCTGGACTAGTTATTATTATGCTAAAATCAACTTGAGTTAGCACTTTGCCTGTGTTAAATAATAATGACCTTGTCAGCTATGTATGTACTGTATCTGGATACTCTCCTTATCAAATAATAGTTGTTTGTATGCCAAATAAAAATAATATGTTTTTTTTTACTGTTTATACAAAAACAATTGTATTACGAAAGCCATTTAATAGACACACAGAAACCTCACACCGCAGTACTTTGACTGATCTAATTACCCTATGTCTAATGTCAATGGTCATTTTGATCACTTTATCACCTCCAGGAGAGACCAGGGACATGAGGAGAACAGGACAGAGAGCCAGAAACAAGAGCTGCTGTTGGATGTATCTGGTTGACCTACAGTAATAACAGCCCTCACACTCCAGCTGCTACTGTAGCTCATGGCAGCTCATAGCTGTATCTGAAGGCAAAGCCTAATGTGGTTTTAGCAGAACCTTTCTAGTGATGGAGTATAAACTGTTGAATGTGTGGTGTGTGTGTGTGTGTGTGTGTGTGTGTGTGTGTGTGTGTGTGTGTGTGTTCAAAAGGAGAGGCAGTGATATTTGAAGCTTAGAACACTGTTTTGGGAGGCAGAGCAACAAGCAATCAGATGACCCAAACACCAGCACCTGTCCAGGCCCACTTGATCCTAATCCACAAATCCTCGATTCTAGTTCGCTATTAGCTCTAATAATTAGCTTGAATTAACTCTAATTAGCACACCTGAGCTCAATCAGCAATCAAGCCATTCCTACATTACCTACAGTAAACCAAGCCAGGAAGGCCACTCCAGTGGTCATTAAATTTTCTGGGTACATCCCATAAGCCCAAAATTGTGTCCTCCCCTTGATCACTGCTGACTTGTTTCCATCATGTACATGAATAAGGGTTGTTATGCATATTCATAGCACCTTCTGACAGAAAGCACCTCCTGAAGGATGTAAACATGGAAATACACATGTGTATGCTTTGCAGAAGTAATTATTAGACCAAAACTCATGTCCATAAGCATAAGCTAATCAAATGTTCCGACGGTGACACAAACTCCTCTCCTGGAGACAAAAGGGAGAAGATTGAAAAGGGGGTCAATGCCTAAATATTAACAAGTGTGAGCTCAGGCCATCAAAGATTGTGTGGTACCCTCCTACTGCAATTTTCCAATTAAGGAAGAGATTACATATTAAGACATTACTTTTACTAAAGATCAACATTCTAGAAGCTCATAAAAATGTAACCCTCTCATCCAAAAAAACTCAGAAGTTAAATCATTTGTTACAAAGAAACGTATCCTTAAACTAGAAAGGACGCTCGGAGAGCACATGCCTCTGCACATGTCGTCAACATGTGACATTAGGGTACCGATTGGCCCATGCTACTGTACATCCCTCCCCAGAGTTTACTGGGCAAAGACAGTGCATGCTGGTCAGAAAACGGTTAATCAGGGTGTGCCCACAAACCGAACCCCTCATGACACGCGGAAATAGTGCATGCATGCACTTTGATAGTGTATGCCACCAAACCATCTCCATGATCCATCAGGTGTTGAAGAAATTCCCAAATCATCTTGACCGAGCATGACTCGGGAGCTCCCTCTCTTCACACCAGCGCGCAAAAGCGTCCCACTTGCCTGAGTAAACCGTGGCAGTGGAGGCCGCACGTGCACTCTGAATCATACTGATCACAGCCGGAGAGAGTCCTCTATCAGAGAATCTCTGCCGTTCAAGAGCCAGGCCACCAGTGGCTGCCCCAGAACCGGGGGCACGCAAATTGAGCCCTCCGCCTGGGACTGCGCGTTCGGCCAAGGAGAGATGAACCACGGTTCCACATACGTCATGGCCATCACCTCCACATACCATCTCGCCCAGTGTCGGTTCAGCGCTATCAGTATCACTGATAGACCCTCCGCCGACCTGCGTCCCAGGTGCAGCAGACCCAGTGATACCACCACATGCGCTGCTGCCATGAGGCTTAGAAGGCGCATGATCGATAGAAAAAGACCTACAGAGATGGATGGAAAATGCTGAGACTTTTCTCTAGCGTTTCACTCCTTGGATCTGACAGACACGCTCTCCAGATTGATACCTACAGTAAGTAAACAATCTGACGGGCCGGCCACAGAGTGCTCTTTTCTCAGTTGACCGCAAACCCCAGGTCGGTGAGATGCCTCACCATCGTGGCGGTGTGCGTCAGAGCCAACAAAGGAGACGGAGCCAGAACCAGCAGGTCGTCCAGGTATGCAAGGATCCTGATGCCCTGACGGCGTAGTGGTCTCAACACCGTCTCCACACAAATGGAGAAGGTCCTGGGGGCGAGCGCATATCCAAACGGGAGTCTGGTATATTTGTACGCCACTCCCTGGAAGACAAAACGCAGATACATCCGATGCCGAGGAAGTATCAACACGTGGAAGGTCTATGCTGGTGCAAAAATCGCCGGGAAGGAACGCTTCCAGCATTTGCCTCACCGTAAGCATGTGAAACTTCAGTTTTGCCACTTTGCTGACCTTGTTGAAAAGGCGGAGGTCCAAAATTGGCCTCACGCCTCCCGTCTTCTTTAGCACGAGGATGTAGTGAGAATAAAAACCCTTGTTCCTCTGCTCCAACGGGACCACAGTCACCGCTCCCTTCGATAAAATCTCTGCAATCTCTGCTGACAGAGCTGCAGCTTGATCGGGACAAAAATTCACCGCAGACAAAAATTACCTGTGGAGTATCCCAAGGCTCCATTCTGGGGCCTCTTCTGTTCAACATTTACATGCTTCCACTAGCTCAAATTATGGAAAACAACAAAATATGTTACCATAGCTACGCAAATGACAAACAAATGTATATCACCATAACACCAGGGGACTATAATCCCATACAAGCGCTGAGTAAGTGCACTGAACAAATCAACGATTGGATGTTCCAGAACTTTCTTCAACTAAACAAAAATAAAACTGAAGTAATTGTCTTTGGAGCCAAAGAAGAACGATTAAAAGTCAGCGCTCAGCTTCAATCAGTAATGCTAAAAACCACAAACAAAGCCAGAAATCTTGGTATAGTCATGGACTCATACCTAAATTTCAACAGTCACATTAAGACAATTACAAAGTCAGTCTACTATCACCTGAAGAATATATCAAGGATAAAAGGATTTATGTCTGGAAAACTTCCACATTCCAAACGCCCATACGTTTATCTTCAGTAGACTACACTAACGGGGTGTTTCACATCAATCCAGTTCTGAGGTCTTTATACTGGGTCTGTCAAAGAATTGACTTTAAGATACTGCTGTTGGCTTACAACACCAAACCTGGATGGTTTAGGGCCAAAATATATTTCTGATCTGCTGCTACGTTATGAACCATCCAGACCTCTCAGGTCATCTGGCACAGGCCTGCTTTCTGTCCCCAGAGTTAAAACAAAACATGGAGACACAGCATTCAGTTTTTATGCTCCAAATATCTGGAACAAGCTTCCAGAAAACTGCAGGTCTGCTGCAACTCTCAGTTCTTTTAAATCAAGACTGAAGACTTTTCTTTTTGCCGTTGCTTTTTATTAAATCAAATAAATATGAATTCATACACTGCACTGTAACTTTTATTCCTGTATTTTATTGTTCCTGCATTTTGTTTTAAATGTCCCTTTTTTCATTTAGTTTTATATGACCTTTCATGTGTTTCTTGCACTTTGTCTTGATGCTTTTAATGTCTTATGTAAAGCACTTTAAATTGCCTTGTTGCTGAAATGTGCTCTACAAATAAACTTCCCTTGCCTTACCCATGAAGGGCAGAGGGGGGTAGCGAAACTGAATGGAATACCCCTCCATCAGAACGTGCCGTGAGCAGCTGTCCAGGAGGCACCTCTGCCAGACTGTTGAGCAGTTCGAAGGAGGCTGTGCATGAGATCGTGGCATCAGATCGAGGAATCTGCCGTAATCCAAATTGGCCCTGACCGCCACCGGACAGCTGAGAAACTCTGGTGTTCTGGTCCGAGGTGGGCTGTCCTCGAAATGGACATGAAAAATCCACACAGGAATTTCCATGCCTCCCCTCAGCGTGAGGGTGAATGGCATTCCTGCCGACCAGCGCTTCATTCATAGAATGAGGAAGTGGGTTGGCCGCGTCTGCATTACACACAGGGCTGAAAATTAACACCTGCCCGGCCAAATGCAGGTAAAATTTCCAATTGGCGACTACATTTCGGAAAGCTATCTGAAAAGAAAAAAAAACTTGGCCAGTACATTTTTTCATCTACAGTCCCCTTGGCAGGTGACTCACCGTGAGCCAAAAAGTTAATTTTCCCCCCTGATTACACACCACCCGCCGTCGCTTTTCCCATTCAGATAAAACGGCTGTGTCTCGCAGCAATGCCTTCTCATTTGCATAATCTGCTGAGGCCGTGGCTGCAGCCAGACTCAGCGATGTATGAGAACCGTAGGCTACAGTGCGTGCTCACAGGTATCAGGCAGAGAAACTAAGCGTAACTCGTGCATTTCCTGAGATGGAGTGTGAACGGCGTACACAACAGGCCTACTGTTTGATAAAGGCAGAGCGTCAGCTTCACAAGCACCAAAGGAACGGAGCTTCACTTGCTCATGAAAATAGCTAGACGAGGCTGCTCTCGATCCTTCCCACTCACACTGTCTGTCCCTGGTGACAAGCGGAAACGTTTCAACTGCCGCAGAAGCAGAAAAACATGCTGCCGTCCGAACCGAGGGTCCGAAAGTACACTCAGTACTCATCAAGCATGGAGCTGCTCTACCTGTCGAGAACACAGGGAGAGGCTCCACCACTCGACTCGGGTTAGCGACTGCCATCGGGAGGGCTAGTGCATTGCTAGATCCCACCAGTGGTTGCCCAAGGGATTGAGACATATTCAAACAGGGCAGTATGGCCACGGTGGATCTGGGCGCACACATCCCTTTATCAACGTCAGAAGTGAGACTGGCTGGTGTCACGTCTGCTAAAAAGGCAGGGGAAGACACCGCAGCTCGAACTTGCGGGTGCGTTAGAACATCACCGGCGAGACCTATGGTCGTCAGGTCCGTGGCTCGAACCGAATGTTTTCCGATGGGACCTGAGCCCTGGGCAGCTCGGTCTCGTCATCCTCACTAACACCCCCCCCCTGTGCAAAGGAGCTACAACCTGACTCTGTCGTATGCTAGAGAAATGAAGCACAACAGGAGATGCAGATTGTACATTCCCACCAATAGGCACAGGACAACCAAAATAACATTTCTCTGTGATTTTATTGTCGGCTAACCCGGAAACATGCTCACCTCCACTCTTACAAGAGCGTGGTGGGACAGGAAAAACACAGTCACGCACCTCTGTGCACTGTCAGTAGGTGCGTCTTTTCTTATCCCAAGCCGGAGGGAGGGCAGTCGGTGTGCTTGATGAAGCCGAGCCGGACTGGACAATGAACTGTTCGGGTTGGGGGAGGCGGTGGTAGGAACGCCGTGGGAGCCGGGCGACGGACTGCAGCTGGGCGAGACCCTGCAGCAAGTTCTTTCTGCTTGTTCTGACGTCGTAGCTTGCTCATGGTCTTGACAGCAGCGGCCGTGACACGGGGACACGCTGGCACACTGTGTTCCTCCGAGCGGCGAGATGACGAGCGAGGAGGAGCCGGTCTTGCTCCTGGCTGCGACATTCCTCCAGGACATTAGACACAGCCGAACCAAACAACCCCTCTTTGCTCAACGCCCTTGTTTTCCTCACGCAGACCGGTCAGGGACAGCCACAGATGATGCTGCTGGACAACAGATGTGACCATCACTCCTCCCAGGCAGGAGACGGAGATTCTCACCAGCTGAGCGACGGCTCCCGCAGCCTCAGACATCTACACTCTCCAATCCGCTTCCATGGCGGAGGGGATCTGCTCCTTGGCTAGCTGGCCGATGTAGATGGCTAGCATAGCAATGGAAGAGGTGGAAGCAACGGCTTGCTTAGCGCTCTTGTCCGCCAAGGACAGGGTAGTCTTGTCCTTGGGGTCAGGCATCAGCGGCTTCCTGGCCAAGCCCCAAGTGAAGGACCCGGGCACCAGAACAGCAGCGATGTCAGGTTACAGCGGTGGGAAGCCACCTGCCACAACGTCATTCCAGCCGGCCGCCCTCGTACCTCTCGCGAAGGGTCGTAGCGGAGCCTTCACTGTAGCAGGCTCGCCCCATCCCGCCTCCACGAATGTCTCCAGGTCAGGCATAGCCGGAAGGAGACAAGGAGCAGGTTTGGAAGGAAGCCCGAAGCAGACGAAGCTCCAGAGATGTAGTCCCGTCACAACAGCGGCTTCCGGGATGGAAACGTTGAGATGATGCGCAGCTCTCTCCAGCAGCTTGAGGAGGTCACGGTCAAAGGACCCATGCCCAAGCTCACCGGAAGAAGAGCCGCTCGCCTCCCGTGCGTCTAAGGCTGAATCTTCGTCAGACGACGGGAGGGACAACATCGGCACCGGCTGTTGTAAGGGCACGTCAACATCATCCCCCTCGTCCGAGCTGCCCTCCATGGGTGCGGGACCTTCAGTTTCCCGCAGCGGTGACGGACGCTTGAAGAAGAGCGCTCGGAGGAGCCTCTCCATAGGGTCGAAGAGAGCACAGGCCTGGCAGTCGGGAGACGGGACCAGGCCCACCTCAGCGTGCTGCCCCATGCAGTGGAAGCAGAGAGGATGTCCCACATCGCTGTTGGGAGTGCCGCAACCGTAGAATCTATCTGACAGACTAGGCAGCGCCAGCCGGGGGTCCCCGGGGGACGCTGCCAGCTCCACAATGAGTCGCTGAGTACTCTTCGTTCTTCTCTTCTCAGTCGTCTTTGCGAGCTGAAAATTTCAAGTAGCAGTTGTGCAGGCGAAGCCCACTTATACAGTGGTGCACCGGACATGGTTGGACACAGGTGCGTGTATGTTTTTTTTTCTTCAGTCAATTGTAGCTGTCTAGCTTTCACAAGCCAATATTCTAGGTTTCACAAGCCAAAAGGATATTGTCTCTTTCCCTCATGTCATGTCTTATTGGAATCATTTTGTAATATGTATCTGTTGGACAAAAGTATTGTGTCCATTACCTGAAGATGTTTAAGCAAAATATTGATATCAATTGCACGTTTTGTGGGGAGCTTTCTGAAACATGATTACATTTTCTGGCATTGTAGTCTGTATAATATCCATATGGATTTCATTTTATTATGGCCAAATATACTTTTTGGTTTACTTTACTACACAAACAAATTAGAAAATAATTTATCATGACATCATCATATTAGCCAAATTCTACATTTTTGAGTGTATACATGAAGTGATGTTCATGTTTCATGAATACTGATGTTTCTTGTTATTGTATGCTATTGTGGTGCACCCTCTGTGCTGTTTGTGAAAGCTACGGTACCCATTCACTTAAAGCTGCAATAACGCATGTTTCTTGTTATTGTATGCTATTGTGGTGCACCCTCTGTGCTGTTTGTGAAAGCTACGGTACCCATTCACTTAAAGCTGCAATAACGCTTCACATTTTTCGAAACTAATTAAAACCACCTCTTATCCAACTTTAATGACTCACCCCTTCCAGTCGCCACGTCTTGTTATTCCAGCATTTCTGCCTGTTTCATTCAATTACTGCCTGTAACTTTGCTCCGCCTCCGTACCTTAACATATTACAGATTTTAAGCCTTTCGTTTGTAAACAAGTCTCTTACTGCCATCTAGTGGTAGGAAATCACTTATTGCCACTTTAAGATTAAATTTGCAGATCTTTTTGACACATACAGTACAATGACATGGACCCTGTGTTCATCTTTACCGGAACTACCATGGCTTGGGCATCGGGCATCGGGCCACCTCTTTCCCCATCGTTTCCCAGAGCGCGCTCCGACATACTTGTCTCCTCTGAGCTCTCCCCAGACCGCTGGACTCTCGCTGTGGTCTCTGGTCCGGCTGGCCGGACTCTTGCCGTGCTCACACTACTGTGGTCATCACTCTCCTCTCTTTTGTTGCCACCCTTGTTCCCTTCTCACTACCTCAGTCCCCACTCCTTCCATGTACAGCCATCTAGCGAGCACTCAACCTCGTTACAATCATGTTTCATCATCATACGTGTCAGTGTGCATCCTCAGTCGCTCACCCGTCTTGCGTGGTGTCCATGGCGGACAGCGGGGACAGATGGTGCGGGCTGGTCAAGTCCCGGTCCAGTCGGGCCTGCCTGGACGGCAGATCGGGGGCCGAGGCGGTGGTGGGAGGGGGGGAGAGGAGCTCCACCGAGGCCCCGTGATGGGGCGTGCTGGAGCCAGTGTACAAGCCTGCAACACAAACAACGTTACCTCAACTCCAGGCCATCTCTCATTTCGCTCTCCCTTTGATCAAATTAGTCAAAAATTCATTTCATGGCAACAGGCTTTTGTTTTGACAACTTTTATCCAATCAGGAGAGCTTTGGGCAGTAACATGTTTTGTGTTTGTGCTTTTTGTAATTTACAGTACATTGTTTGTACTGCAGTGGGGATTGGCCTTGGTTGCCCTTTCAGAGTTTTCGTCTTGGATAAAATATCAGATTTTGCAAGACTATTTACGGAGCAGGATAAAGGCGTGCGGCACACTCTCTAAATGTGTTTGTGCATGTGTGTGTTTCAAATGCATCTGACCTCTCCATTGGAGCCTCTGATATTTGAAAACCAGTCTATACCAGTTTCACAAGGTTTCCATGTATATTCCAAATGTTACAGTGACACGCTTGTGACAGATCAGAGTAACAGTTGAATATTCTATCCAGGGCTCCACTTGAAAGAGTTCAGGTTCTGTCGGTCAGAGAGGGTAAGACTACATCTCCCTCCAGTCCAGTAAATCTCCATTGCTTGCTCTCCTCTGTTTGTCCTGTGATATCTTTCCCAGGGCTTCGGGCCCGTGGTGTGCCGCTGCCCGAGGTAGTTAGGGCAGTGACGAGGAACGCTCCTGGTTTTGCCGTTTCCTCCAGCTGTGCTCAAGTGGAAGCAGGGCCCAGATCTGACAGGCCTCTGAAATGGTTACAAGCTTGATTCATTACCCCCAAATCATCAATCACAGGCCTTAAATGGTTTCCCCTTTAGCCTCAACATCTGCTACCAGACCGGCAAACATTGGACAAATAATGGCTGTGATTGCTTAAATTTCATCACTCGCTCAGCAGGCAAGAGAGGATCCGGGAGCGTTCTGTGTGAGTTGACAAATGGTTATCACAGCGTTATGTGACTGTTAAGAGGGGTCTGTCAGATGGAAGCTTGAGGTGCTGATGTTTGAAGGCAATGCCAGTGTATTGTCATATGGACTAAGCCTACTCAAAATCCAACATAGCCCGGAGAGTTCTACAAGCTAATCTGGGAGCACACAAGGATCAAAGGTGATCCTTTTCATTGTACTCCACCCAGCAACGCCAAAGGGGGATAAACGTGACTTCAGAGTCAAACGAACATGGAGGCGGACCGTCATTGTCAGTGGCATAGATATAGAAACGACTAGCTACGAGCTAAAGTGATTGATATTTGTGCACAGGTGGAGGGGAGTCATTGAGGGGAGTCATTGTATACATTCTCAGACCTTTCCATAGCCTAATATTAGCCTGCTGTGCTCTGTGCGTGCACGAAGGTTAGCCTACTGTCAATTGCTGTGTACAACATCATATGGATCAGAGTCTCCCCAACTAATATCAAACATGTTTGATATTTACGACTTCCAACTGGAAAAACCCCAATCCAGTCAGTAACATTTATACAATGTTGTCTGTATACCCCTCAGGATCATTTAAGCAGATAATTGGTTCAGACCAGCCTTGAATCGGGAAATCGGCCCAATTATACCTCTAGTGTGCACCCGGCATAATTCTCAGGCAGTGAATGCGGAACAGGGCAGAGTGGGGCTGCATGCGTCCGAGCCAATCAGAGAGTTCCTTTCACATCACATGCGCACGTCTGTGAGGTTCATGTCTTCTAAACAGAACACTGAGGACAGGAATGACAACGCCAGTTCATCGACACAACCTTTCCATTCCTATTAAGATTTAAGGATGGTTAGTGGATAAAATATCTGTAAGGATAACATTTAAAGTATGGGTAGGTAATATACACCTGTATGCGTCCAACAATGACAAAGTTAATCATGCCGTTTTGTGGGGTCTGTGGGATTTGGTCTTAAAATGTGCAAATCTGCACTCTCTACTTCTGCAATTACTGACTGGCTAGATGCTTACTGTAGATACTCATGCAGTGAGGATCTCTTAATAGTGCAGGCGTTCTGAAGCCTAACTGCGTAGCTCCTGGATCATCAGGATTTTGCTTTTCAAAGTTCATTCAACAACTGTACATGCTGATGGCATGCATCGTGGGTGGGGGACGACAGGTTTCACTGTGTACTTGTTTTAAGATTCCAGTTCAGGTTGGTTCTAGCTGCTCTGACTCATTGTCCGCTCTGCGAGGTTTGATGTTGGGAAGCCTTCCCACTCTACCCATCCACCTCAACATCCTCCCTCTGTTGGCTGCAGAACAAAGCCAGTCATGGAAATGGAGGGAGCCATTGTGAATACTGCTCCACTCCTCTGCTGGCCTCAGCCTCACAGAACACAGCTTCACATCTACACACAAGCTGCTCTGGGCTAGAAACCATTTACACGTCTACAAGTGAAAGAAGCTAGCAACATCCACTGCGA
Source organism: Borostomias antarcticus (assembly GCF_949987555.1). Lineage (NCBI taxonomy): Eukaryota > Metazoa > Chordata > Actinopteri > Stomiiformes > Stomiidae > Borostomias > Borostomias antarcticus. Next base: position 28,339,276 of record NC_140236.1, on the reverse strand, counting down.
AACAGAGGGAGGGAAGGAAATAAGCCAAGATTTAAGCATACATTGGACAATCGAAGACAACGTGAGCATTGAGAGTCCTCAGTAGAATGCATTGTGTTCCAGTTACAATAACACAAATCAATGGGGTCTCTGGATAGGGCAAACACAGCAAACGATGACAGATGTGTTTATAAAACACTGCAGGCCATTTTCTCTGCTCTCTCCGATATATGTATTTCCCTATTCATATCTCTATTTATATCTCCCAGTTACAGTACAAGGTTTTTGTCTCAAACTCTTAGGAGTATTAAAGATATTCTGATTCGATCAGGAAGCAGTAAGAGAATAGGAGGGGTCAGACTCAGAGTTAATTGCGAACCACAAGTAATTGTTTCCAGTTTTCTTTTGTCACTGAAGCAGGGTGAACTGAAACGTTTCCATTGTGTCGAAGACTGCTTATTCTCAAAAACTGATTGTGTCTCATTCATCCGGTTACGAAACACAGCACAGATCTGGCATTAAGGTACTCTTCTAATGCTTCTTCCGATAAGAATCCAGGACACTATCTGCCATCATTCAAATAGTATTATCTAAATATTATTATTATATGATTATATCCTGATAAAGGTAGGGATGTATTACACATTGAAGAAAATGCTCATCCATTATCCAAATCGTGCTGGCATGATTGTGAAGTAGAGGCTATGCTGATGCACTTGTTGTACTTTGTTAAGCAGTTTTGGTCAGATATTACTGAAAGCTTGTCATGTTTTATAACTGTAATATAGAAACATTGAAATCTTGTCCAATAACTTCATACTACCGGGGAAATGGCCATTGCACAACAAAAAATTAGACACAATATTATAGCATTGGCCTTTTTATCAGTCAAATAGAACATTTTAATGAACTGGAAACTACATAAACCAAAATGTTTCAATATGGAGAGCTGTCGTTAAGGACTTTATGGACTTGCTATCAATGGAACAGGCTGCTCTAATTCTCCAGGATGATACAGACCTGATGGGCTTTATGGACCCTTGGGTTTTATTAGATCGTGTCTTGAGAAAGCTGAAAGCTTCAACAGATTTTGTACTATTCGATATCTGTCACCTCCCCCTAAACCCACACACTGTCATTGCTTGTGTTAAAAAATATTATGATTGTGATTATGATTATGATTATAATGATGATGATGATGATGTTGATGATGATGATGATGATTATTATTATTATTATTATTTAAGGTAGGTAGCGGGGTGGGTAGGTAGGTACTAATTAATCCTTGAAGGGAAATGGCCCGAGTTGAAAGTGGATAGAAAGATGAATGATTGTGGCAGTGGTCGATCATATGAAGGGGTTAAGAGTTCATGGTAGAAGGTTAGGGGTCAGGGGGTTAAGAGTTCATGGTAGAAGGTTAGGGGTCAGGGGTCGAGGTATAGAGCGGCCTGTGTGCACCTGTGAAGATGTCCTGGCCCAGTCCCGAGGAACGCCCGTCTTTCCCGTTGAACAGGTGCTGCGAGGGGGCGGGGCAGTGCAGGTGTTGGGAGGGGGCGGAGCCTTGCAGATGCTGGACAGACAGGCACTCACTCAGGACGTCCTGCTCTGCGTGGGGACAGGGCCTCAGCTGCCAATCAGAGAGAGAGAAGGATTACATCGGCCCAACATACGCATAAACAACTGAAAACGCACCGCCACACTGATGGAGTGTGAAAGGATAAGTGGATTCAATTTCCTTTGACTCATGTATTGGCTTGAGAATCCTGGGTGGACATTTAACATACCATGTCTGAGAGCCAAGAGAAAGAAACACATATTACTGCCAATGGTATCTTGGGCAGTGAACACACATTTCAACTGTAGAGCCAACCGCATGCCACTAGCAACCAGATAAATATCTATGTCGGTAAGAATTATGGGATGTCTGTCATGTAGATCAGGTGAAATGGGTTGACCTCTGTTTTATAGATCAGGGAGGAAGAGGATAATACAGTAATAAAATGTTATAACAGGGCGTATGAGTCCAGGCAGCCTAGCAGCCATGTCTTCCTCCAGCTCTGGGGGGTTCATCTTCAAGGCCACAGTGACATCAGGACAGGGATAATCACACTGAATACCTGCTGTTCTGAGGAACGGGAAATGCAGGGATTTTTAAGCCAAAAACGATCCTCCTAATGTTAGAAAAGGGACAGCCTTGGTGCCCCAGACTATCCTGCTCCCACAGGAGGGCCTAGGAACTGCACTGGACATCTGGCAGAAAGGGGAAAGCACTTCGTAAGGAATGTTTTTTTATTTTTTATTAATCAGTTAATTAATTAATTAATTGGGATTTGGCTAATCACACAACAGTAAGGACGAGTGGCTCCTGTCCCTTCATTCCCCCTGGGTGCTAGTCTAGTTAGTACTGACATCACACCCTCATTTCCCCCTGGGCGCTAGTCTAGTTAGTACTGACATCACACCCTCATTTCCCCCTGGGCGCTAGTCTAGTTAGTACTGACATCACACCCTCATTTCCCCCTGGGCGCTAGTCTAGTTAGTACTGACATCACACCCTCATTTCCCCCTGGGCGCTAGTCTAGTTTGTACTGACATCACACCCTCATTTCCCCCTGGGCGCTAGTCTAGTTAGTACTGACATCACACCCTCATTTCCCCCTGGGCGCTAGTCTAGTTTGTACTGACATCACACCCTCATTTCCCCCTGGGCGCTAGTCTAGTTTGTACTGACATCACACCCTCATTTCCCCCTGGGCGCTAGTCTAGTTTGTACTGACATCACACCCTCATTTCCCCCTGGGCGCTAGTCTAGTTAGTACTGACATCACACCCTTCCCACCCCGTCTATTGCCTATGTGAGCAATAGCACTTTTTTTCAAGTTTTCCTTCCAAAATTAAAATATTACAACCTCAAAACCTTCAAGGTATCATTCCTTATGATACCAAGCTGCCACAGAAGAACAAACAGGGCTGAAAATTAACACCTGCCACCGGCCAAATACAGGTAAAATGTCCAATTGGCGACTAGATTTCAGAAGGCTATCTGAAAAAAAGATATACTTGGCCGGTAGATTTTTTAATCTACAGTGCCCTTGGCAGGTGACTCACCATGAGCCAAAAAGTTCATTTTCACCCCTCGGAACAAAAGTTTTTGCCATAACGTTGCTGATACAAAGTTCACGATATCGAACTACAATCCCTAGATAAATCTTTGCTGGCCACAATGGGTAGCTTACGAGTTGCCACCATGATTGTCTTTTGTTTTGCGACTTCCATTCCTGAACACTTTGGTGGAAGGAGCGTGGACACTGATGCAGCCAGGGGCAGGGTGGAGGGAGTGGTTTCCGTTGTGTGGATTGTTTTGTGGATGTTGTATACAACAGACATTGAGATGGCCAATGGCTGAGGCAGGAGCTTCTCCTCCATGTAGGCCATGTACAGATCTGCTTTGCTCCCACAGCATAGTCTGCTAGTCAGGAGCACCAAGACCGCAAAAGGGGTAAACTGTGGGTATGGGAGCTTCATCCAAAATGAAGGTCTCATTGACATCCTAGATAATGATGTTGAGCATTGCAAACGTCAGTCGTGGGCTTGATTCCTATCCAAACGACATGAAACTTGACCATGTCACTCTGCATGAGTATCTGCTAAATGGCTCATCTTATTGGAGGTAGAGTAATACTCTGACTGCCAGTAAACTGACCTAAGAGCAGGTCTCTGGGAGGAATAAGAGACTGTCTGTGTAGTCTGGACTGAGCTCACAACCTGCAGCTACAGTAAAAGTGACGTCTCATAGCAGAGCCTGTCTGAGAGGCTAGGCAGGATAGGGAGGAGACATGGAACATTGTCATGTTTAAATGATACTTTGATGAATTCATAAGGATAGCAGTGACAATCATCACACTACCACTTGGCTTTCTGATACGCCGATTAGTGCGTACACAAACCGTCTTTGTGAAAACCGTTTTTGATGAGCGCCATGCAGCAATCCATCAAAATCTAATTGGGCCTCTCTCAATGCGACGCCAGCGTCTTGTTCTTTCTCTCTCTCTCTCTCTCTTTCTCTAAGATGGAGTGAGAGGGTTTGTTTGACATTTGTCCACAACATCTGGTCACCGGAGCATTCTGCTCTACAACTTATTAACAATGGTACAAGTCCACATGTGTTTCCCTTTAACGCACCAAGCAAAGGAACACATCATGCTGTCTGTCACTATCCAGGCCCTTTAAACAACAATGAGCCCATTCTCTCCACGCTCGCCATATCTACCCACTGGAGAACGGGCTTTTGACCATGAACACGATGAAATGTGGTCAAATCTGACCTATTGTTGGGGAAATGGTTTTCAAAGCCCCCTCTAAATTAAACCAACTGCTCGGAGCTGTGAGGAACAAGTCCTACACAGAGGGCCATACTGGGATATTTGCGCTTATTGTGGCCGAAACATGCTCAATGGGCATGTATAGCGAGTTGACCAGTGTAATGGATTTTAACTGATCTAGTCAAAAAGGATTTACCAAGATTCGCTCAAACAGGTTAAGTCTGGTTTATTGAGAAAATATACGAGCGCAAGGACTTCCGCACAACGCACATGATTGGTTCATCCAAAGAAGTGGCCGCAGCCTGATCTTGTGCAGCCTTATATTCAAGCACAGGTATGGCGCTTTGAGGATGTGATTGGCTAACCCATTGTACGTCATATGAAATGGCAGGCGTGGTCGAGAATACAGACACGTGACATGAGAAAAGGCGGTAATTTCTTGGAGACAAAGGGACAAAGGGATAAAGGATGGTTATTCTGGAGTAGACAGATTTCTAGGTGTGTGGACCTCCTGGAGGTCATCCTGTCATGAATAAGGTTAGCACAGCTATGTGAAAGGTTGAGGGAGGTGGTGAATTACAAGAGATGATGAAACTATAATTTCTATGACACCAGTCAAAATACATACTACTGTATGCTAAATGCATGTGAGGAACTGTATTTGCCCCGTTCTGTCATTCTCTCTCTAACTCTAGTCTATCCCCTCCCCTCTCTCTCTCTCTCTCTCTCTCTCTCTGTGTCTGAGCGTCTTACCTTCCTACGCACCTGTTGCTCTTTGGCTGAGTGGATCTTGACGTGCTTGCGCAGGGAGCTGGGGTCTGTGTAGCGCTTGGTGCAGCCAGGGATCTGACACGCGTACGGTTTCTACACGGGACACAACACACAGCGGTCAGCGGGCAGCGGCCACGGTCCACCACGGTCCAACACACCCCACTGCCTCCCAGCAGTCTCTGTCTACATGAACATGAGGAGTGTGTCTGAGACAGGAAAGAGGAGAGAGATCTGGACCAGGTACAGTATGAAGGTGATATGTGAGAGTGAGTTTGCGGAGGGAAAGTAAGTAAATGAAGGTAGAAAAGAAAGACTAATTACCTTTCAGCTGAGAAATCAGAGGAGGCAAGAGGGAGAAGAAGAAGAAGAAGAAGAAGAAGAAGAAGAAGAAGAAGAAGAAGAAGAAGAAGAAAGACAAAGGAAATCAAGGTTCATCGTATTGTAAGCAAAGCTGCTTGTGTGTGTGTGTGTGTGTGTGTGTGTATGTGTGTGTGTGTCACGTGGAACAACACTTGTGCGATGACTAGCCCTGCCTGCCACTGGAAAGTATAATAATGTAATGCATAATATACATTTAGTATTAACAATTTCTCTTGGTCTATGTTTAGGGTCCCATGCGAGAGGTCGGTGGTGCAATGCCCACCTGTGACGTGTGTGTGTGTGTGTGTGTGTGTGTGTGTGTGTGTGTGTGTGTGTGTTTGTGCGTGCGTTGGGGCTCGGGGTGAGCACACACACATGATGTTAACCACACAGTAGTTCAGACTTATGTAACCAAAATGACAAGCAAGCAACACGACTGCCCTCCAACTCTCCTCAACGCTCCACATTCCTCTCATTAGCCGAGCAAACACGTTATGTCGCTCGCTGACGGACGGACTTTCCCCCCCCAGCTGTTGTTTTTTGTCCTGAGGAATATAAGGCGGCCATTAAAGTGTAAGGGGATATGTCTCTTTATTAGCTCCCTGTTCATACCTTCGCCGGTACTGTAAATAACACATTGTTATTCCAAGCAGCTCTCAGCCCCACTCATCTCCTGCCTGTTTGCTTTCCCAAGCAACGCTCTCGATACAGAAGAAAAAACACACTTCTGTCTTGAATAAATATCATTACAGTTGAAAATGATTTTTCCCCAAAGTGCGTTTGGCAGGGTGGCGGGCGGTAACGTTATGCCCTCAGCGGGGCGCTGATGCGAGGCCCTCAGCTTCGGGCCCCGGCAGAGCTAATTGGCGATGTCAGTAGCCTACCGGCGTGCGACCGGGCGGGCGGAGGAGGGGCGACAGTGATAGAGTGGGACGTCGGGAGGATTAACTGAGACAGAAATTAGTAATGGCTGACTCAAGCTTTCCCTCGCTTTCCTCTCCTGTCCTGAGCAGGGGGAGACAGGGGGGGACAGGGGGGGGGGGACAGGGGGAGACAGGGGGGGGGAGACAGGGGGAGACAGGGGGGGGGGGGGACAGGGGGGGAGACAGGGGGAGACAGGGGGGGAGACAGGGGGGGGGGGGGGACAGGGGGGTAGACAGGGGGAGACAGGGGGGGGGACGGGGGGGGGACAGGGGGGGAGACAGGGGGAGACGGGGGGGGGGACAGGGGGAGACAGGGGGAGACGTGGGGGGGGGGACAGATGGGAGACAGGGGGGTACAGGGGGGAGACAGGGGGAGACGGGGGGGGGGACAGGGGGAGACAGGGGGAGACGGGGGGGGGGGCAGGGGGGGGAGACAGAGGGGAGACAGGGGGAGACGGGGGGGGGGGACAGGGGGAGACAGGGGGGGGAGACAGGCGCAGCCCGGTGTGACGGCTCCGGCACAACCCCGGCTCTTTCCCCAAGCTGTGACTCGCGCAGCTGATCCCCTAATGACCTGGAGCCTGTCAGAGGAGCGTGCAGCGAGCGATGACGCCTCGTTCCTCACTGACTGACGCTTCGCAAAGTGAACTGTAACAATGACAAGAGAGGGAACTGGGAATTGAGACTTGGAAATGGGTTGAAGGCAGAATAAGTGCTTCAGGGGGGGAAGGGAAGTATTGAAAACCCTTCAGTGCTGCTATATTTACATTCATCCCCACACATAGACTGTTCATTCAGGGATCTCAAATTTAGGGATTCATAAATCCTAAATTCCTAAAAAATGGGAGCTCATAAGAAGACACCTTTATGAGCATTGGAAAAGTAATAGCCCATTAATATCAATGTAATCCTTGTATTAATGTTCACATGACCCCTCATTCTAACTCCAAGGACATGATCTACAGCACACGGACCAGACGGGAAAGTGTAGTTTGTTTGCCGGTGGCTGACCGTGTCCAGGTGAGTTCGCTGGTGCTTGGCGCGGTCGCTGGAGTTGCTGAAGGCCTTAAGGCAGCCGGGGTGCTGGCAGAGGTACGGCTTCTCCCCCGTGTGGCTCCGCAGGTGGATCTTCAGGTTCTCCAGGCGAGAGAAGGCCTTGTTGCAGCCCTCGAACTGTCGTAGAGGATAGACGCACACACACACACACACACACACACAGATACAGGGACATACAGGCGCACAAACACATGCACACGCAGCATAGAGACAGAAAAAAAGACACAGAGGCACATCAAACTAATGGTGAGTGAATTCAGGCAGAATGCACGTACTGTATCCATGCGCCTCTAAGCTATGACTCAGATTTGGGTCCCTCACTCTCTTCTCCACTCACTATCATTCACATAGATAAAGTTCACCCCCCAAAAACACACAGTGGGCCATAGAAAAATACAAAATACTAGCTAAAAATCTCCTTCAGTTTTTTACATGATACTGCAGTTCCATTGACCTTTGCTAAAGCCTATCATGGTAAATGGACTGCACTTATATAGCGCTTTTCCACCTTAGTGGCACTCAAAGCGCTTTACAATGGCCTCTCATTCACCCATTCACCCATTCACACACCAATGGCGGTAGCTGCCATGCAAGGTGCTAACCTGCTCATTGGGAGCAATTTGGGGTTAGGTGTCTATCTTAAGGACACTTCGACATGTGGACAGTCAGAGCTGGGATTCGAACCACCGACCCTTCGATCATTGAACGACCCACTCTACCAACTGAGCTACAGCCGCCCCATTCTATCAATAGAATAACACAGCTACTTAAAACGAAGAGAAGGCTACATGCATCTGAGCCTGTTAAAGCCACAGTGCACCTAAACTGCAGAGGAAACTGGAGTAGGGTGTGGTACAGTAGCTTGACAGTGAACGGGTGTAATCCATAGCATATTCGATGAGTGCAATGTCCCTCCATGAGAACGGCGAAGTGCCGTCGGCCGTAAACAAGCCCATCGCCTCCTGACCACTCAGAACCATCCGATCCCGAACACTCAGCCAATGAACGCCACAGATTTTTGTGAAGGCGCGCATTATTCATGAAGCGGCTCGTGTGTCCTCTCCCTCTCATAAACACGAACACGGCCGATTGGCTGACAGTCACCGAGCTCGTCGCTCTCCCTGCCTAAACATGTTACCGTATACGATCGTGAAGTGTATGGGGGCACCGCGGTACGCACGTACAGTAGAGTGTGCCTCAATGTAACCTATATCCAGCCGGTTAATCCCACTTAACTATTCAGCAGGGTCATTTTAGCGGGGGGGCGGGGCCTGACATCAATACGGGCGGTCAGCCATAGCTGCTGCAGGGGCCACAACAATGCAGGCCTCCGGGCCGCTGAGAAGCTCCCGTCAAGGGCCTCTCCTCCCCTGCACTATTACTTACCTGTCACCTTATCTGAGGGCCCGCTACGACACGAACAGCTCAGGGGCCAGGGGCCAGGGACGAGGAGGCACGGAGGGGTGGACGAAAGAGAGAAGGGTGGAGAGGGGGATGGAATGTGTGGAAGGTGGAGGGATGGATGGAGAGGGGAGGAGAGAGGAGGGGGGAGAGGGGGATGGAGGGGGGAGGAGAGAGGAGGGGGGAGAGGGGGATGGAGGGTGTGGAAGGAGGAGGGGTGGTGTAGGGTTAGAGATAAGGGGTTCAGGCCAGGGGATAACGGGATGGGCTTTAGTAGAGGTGAGAGATGACAGACAGACGGAGGGACGGAGGGAGGGAGGGAGAGAGGGGTAGAAGGAGGGAGGGAGGGGTGGAAGGAGGGAGGGGTAGAAGGAGAGCGCAGACAGGAGCGGTGGGCGGGGCCAGACAGGGTGGTCTCTGTACAGTAGCGTTAAGCCCGTGACTTACTTCCTGTATAGCAGTGCGTATTTTGCGGCGCGTTCATTTTCCGCTAGTGTATCTGCTGCCCCAAAAGGAAGGCAGGAGACGCCGAACGCGTGCTTAAGGGCGACGTCATCACGGGCGTCAGCCTACGCTGGGCACGCAAATGGAACCTGACATGGAGGTCCTCTTCACCATCCCCCCTGACCTTTAATGACACCTGCGCTGTGTTGCATGCTGGGGGAGGTCAGGTTACGCCCAAGGAGAGAGAGAGATGCCATTCTTCTAATGGGCCTTCAGCCCCGTCAGGGCTCGGCTCGTCTGCAGCCTCCTTCATTCACTCCCGACCCGGGAGAACCGGACCTCTATTCAGCACAGATCCATTTAATACGGGAGAAACCAGAGCCTGTCATGGTCCAGATGGGTCAGGTAGCCTGCCTGGACAACGCGCACGCGCGTGTGTGTGTGTGTTTGTATAAGAGCTTTAAGCTGACCATTTATCAGAACACCTGATATAGTAAGAGTAGTTGTCAACAGACAGACACACACACACTGTACAGTACGAAGTACACGTAGCCTTCATAGGGAATGCAGAGAGAAAGCAAGGAGCACGTCACACTAAAACAGAGTGCCCATGTCAGATGAGCCAGCGGATGGTATATTTCAACAGCAGTGTTATGACCAGGCACCCCGCTGCCCCTGTCTGCCCAGACCCTGACCAGAGGGCTCGGAAAACATCTACACCAAGAACACTGGAACCCGTATTATTCCAGAATCTAATCAAGTCGAACAGGACAGAGTGGGAGAGAGAGGGGGGGGGTAATAAAACCCCAGCCAGGAGAACATCCATACAGGCCAGACACAGACCACGCTGGCTCCTGAAACACAGGCAGGACATTAGAGTTTGCAAAACAAACACAGGCGTTATGGCCGGTCCGAATGTGTGTATTTATGTATGAGGGATGTAATCACTCTTTCACTGCTCTCTGTAGCAACGCTACAAATCTGCGCCTGAATGAGAGTTACGACTCCGCGGAGAGAGGCGTGCTAATCGTGTAGAGCTGGCTGTTCGTCCGCGCGGTCCGTCGCCAGTGACAGCCAGCGCAAAGTACTTCCTGTCTGCTGAGGCGAGGAGCGAACGGCTAACGCCATCCCTGGATGTGGACGTGTTATTCTTCAGGTCTTTACTGGGAGCGGGCGGGGAGTTTCTCATCGGTCAGTTCAAACGGACGTCTCTCAGTGAGCTAGCGAGGTTCAAGCCTAAACCCAGAACTTAGTCTTGACTGGACTCAAGGTTGCTGCAGAAATCGTTGGCAAACAGTTCAATCTGAATCCATGTAAAAGCAGACGGATACATTTTGTGCAGAGTTAAAAATGTCCACAACAAATGTAGCTGATGAGGAAGGGTGAAGATGGAGGATGAAGAGGTATACGGAGAGACCTTGATGGAGCTGAAACCACACAGGACCGCTTCTGATTCACCTGAACAACCTTCTGTATTATCTATGAAAACAGTTTAGGTGCTAATCACACGAACTGCTTTAGACATGTTTGGACTTGCCCTCTGAACGCTGCGACGAAGGTAAACTGGGTGTGATGATGACGACCGCAACCACAGAGAGCTGACCGCTGAGCTGCGTCCGACCCGTCTCTCTCTCTCTCTCTCTCTCTGTCGGGGGGGCTCGGGAGCTCGGTAAACACCCGGGGCGCGCTCGGACCCGGGGCTGACGGGGCTGAGGGGCTGGGAGGCGATCACAACAGACAGCTTATGGGTCCGGCGGTCTCGGGCCCGGAGGTGCCACCTGCTTGAGGCCTTCATGGGAAATGACTGCTGACTGGCGGAGAGGGGCCCGCGCCGCTCCCACGTTAAATGGCCGCAGTGTACGGCCCCTCAGAAGAGAGCAGCTCATTAGTGACCTGCAGAGGCGGGAGATCGTCGAAACAAACCGCCCGTTATGGCGCGCCGCTGACAGCGCTCTGTAGGAAAGACTGAGGTTGGGGTTGGGTTTACCGCCACTGCTCCTTGCGCCAGTCTGCGCAAAACCTCTCTCGTACCCCCCTCAAAGCTGTCTTTTGTGGAAATAGAGTTGTCGTTCTTTCTCTCGACAGTCCATGTCTTCACATATTGCTGCCGACATAAGGGAACTTTTTAAAATATATATTTGAACCCTTTCAACACTGTAATATTCTCCCGTGGTCTGATCAGCGGTTTGACTGCAGTCCTCTGACTAATGATGGGAGAAATGGGATTAGAACGCACTCGGTTTAACTGGCGTGAAATCCCGTATTAGGCCTACTCATGTTTAGAGTCCAGCCCCCCTGTAAAAGCTGAGGTACTCCACCGTCTTTCCCTCGTTGACTAGCTGATGCACTGAGCCCCCTCATCCGCCAAAGCTCACACAAGGTGAGGGCTTCTCTTGTGGGAGTAAAAAAAACACACCACAGAATAAAACACTAAATAAAGTTATTCAAGGCTTTTCAATATACAGTACACGGTACCAAAAAAAGGCAGTGAAAGGATCTGTTTATCACAAGGTGCCTTTCTGCTCATTGACCAATGAGGCAAACCACCGACACTTCCAGGATGTGCTGTGCGGAGGGATATTGGAGCGGAGCGCTTGGGCTGTGGCTGAGAGGAACATGTGCATTTAATCTGCCTGTTTCCAAATGCCCCGTGGCAACCACAGCAAAGAGCAGAAAAACGTAAATGGATGAAATTATATCCATATGATTCAACGAGACAGCTAAGGAGAGGCAGGTTTCTCATGCGCTTCGTCAGGGTACAAAATTAAACACAGCTTTGCTAAAACATTCGCATTACATAGTTTACACATATCATTTCTACAGCCAAGCGGGACTCGTTTTAGCAGCCAGGCTCATCTGTTGCGAGTACGGCCCTAATTTGATCAAATCAAAAGATAGGGCCGGATTTTTTTTCTTCCCCCCTGATGCTGGATAGAGATGAATTCACACACACACTCACTTTGTTTACTCGCCCAGTGTCTCCCCCCCCCCTCCCCGATCCTCAGCCCACATTTTGAGAAGACTTGATTTATGAATGGTGAGATATGAGTGCACATGGTAATGACTAAACAGCAGGACTGTTGTCCAGATGGAACCGAGCAGTGACGCGATAGCTCAGCCGATAAATTGGTGGGGAGGGAAGTACTCATATAAATGACTGGAGAAATTGCTCCGAACAGCCATTTTGCCCTCGTGCCTGCATAGTTTGGGAGGAGATTAAAAACTATGCGGATGGTACAACCGGAGGTATTCCTATGATGACTAAATGAGGCTGCCGGTGTAGTATAATGACGGGCCAGCTGGCGGGTGCGTCTAACAAGCCGTTTGATGGAGATTGAGGAGAAAGCGCGTGATGGATTTGAACCCCTGTTGCCGCGGAGGCGTGGAGCGGGGCTACTCTGGTCCAGACCGGCTGGACTGAAACACAGGTCTTCATGGAAACACTTAACCTGCCACGGTTCACGGCCGCTGCATTGTACATGTGTACCAGCTCCGAGGCCCTGCGTCGTATTAGAGGCCTGCAATGGGGTTTCCTCCCGAGACGACTGGTACCGGCTCGCCAGAAAACGGAAAGTAGGGTCACAAGCGCAACGCCTTCATCTTCCATAAAACCAGGAAAGGGAACAAGCGCTTGTGTGCTATTACACAGCGCTGTTACCGTTGACCCGGATACGCACTCCACCCAAGTGCCCCGTTTCTACAGTATATACAGTTCTATCACTGGTCAAGTGGCACACCTTGATGTCCAATCCTAAAGCAGACCGACTGTATGGGGGATCCCTCAGCTCTCTTTGAAATGCTCTCAACTTCCAACACAGGCAGGGTCAAGTTTCAGCCAAGTGACCAAGCACATCCATATCAAGGCTTTCGAATGAGAGCGGACAGTGTTTGGACACGCAGCCGAACGCCGGCTCTAACAGTAGTAGGGATGTTTGGCATTCTTTGATGTTACCGAGCAGAACTCGACTTTTATCTCACGGTTGTGCAAAGACTTGGCATTAAGTATTTTTGAAGGATTTACATTTCGGTATCTTTGTGTTGTTGTTGGGAAAGTTCAGCTAGGGAGCTTGCATATGGGTTTCATCAATACAGGAAGTATAATATACTTTTAGATTGTGATGGAAAAAAAAGATATACTTTTGGATTTTATTTATTTTTGGCAAATTTGTAGTCAGACAGGCTACTATAACAGACCCTCCCTAGCTCTCCCTTGCGCTAGCTACTGTAGCTGTGCTAACCATTTATAATGGCTAATTAGCTGGTATTACACAGTTCACCAGTGCCATGGCCATTAGTATACCATCAAGGCATTAATTATATACCCATTTGTGTAACTCAAGACCTCATGAAACTGGCTCATTGGCTTACCTCTGGACTGGTGTTACTGTGAGTTAATACTGTACCCTCTGAGACTGGGATGAGACCGCCAGGGCTCGGTATCACTGGCTTCAATCTGTCCCTCACTCGTCAATATCACCCGCCTCTCTCTCTGTCTGTCTGTCACTCTCTCTCTCTCTCTGTCTCGTTCTTTCTCTCGTTCCCCCTCTCTCCACACCTCTGTCTGGCCACAGCTCCTCTTCCTCTGGGTCCAGAACAGAGCCTGTGCTCCGCGTGGAGCGGCCTGCCACCACCACCGGTCAGCTGGTTCAGCGACAGCTAGAAGCAATCACAACTAATATCACTATTCATTGTTCCACGCTTTTGCTGCCAGTTTTAGAACATTGTTACTACTCATCTCAAGGGGGTTATCCTTCAATAAAGTTAAATATCAGCCCCGCCTCTCCTTGGTGCCACCGTACCTCCAATGAATCCTCTCCACACCTCTATCTGTATGCTACCCTCACGCCCATAACAGTCTTTCCACCTCTCCCTCGTTCTCTGGTGTCTGCCATTGCGTCTCTCTCTCTTGCCCTCCCTCTCTTTCTCTCTACCCTTCTCCTATTTTGGCAGCCCCATTCCTTGTCCACACAAGGAGAGTTGACACAGCTGTCCAGAGGCTCATGCCTACTGTACATTGGGCCACTCTATAACTCCGGCGTGACAACAAATAAACATTTCAGAAGGCCCAGCGGGCGGCCAAGCCAAACACTGTGACGCCAGAGGCACCGTGATATCCAGAGAGAAAACACGCCAGCTAAACGGAACAATAGGTCAAGATGGCACCGTGATCAACACCAGCCCGCCCGGGCGAAGAGGGAGAGAGGGCATTTTACGCAACGCTTCGTTCCACTGGAGAACGACCAGACCGCAAGAGCATTCTGGGTAACACGACGGATGCTTGAGGAATGTAGTAAAAGTGAAATGCCAGGGTTCCCAACCGTTTGTTTAGCCTTTAGCGTGCCAAGGTCGTGTTCTCTTCCCCCTTTTGATTTCAGGGTCTAATTTCCAGTGGGAACGGGTCTCCGGCTGGCTGTGATGCATTAGTCTATGACCGCCGCTCAACGTGTCCGTCCTTATCAAGGGTCAAATATGTCACTAAGTATTCACACTTCAACAAATCAGCACACATTCACAATTTAATAAATCAATTCATATCCATATTTCAGCGTACTACACTCATATATGTCAGTCTCTATTCACTATGAATTTATGTGGCTGCCCATTCTCATGCCCTATGAACACATTCATAGTGTAATAACACACTCTGATCCTGGGCAATTATTCTGGACAAAAGCAACCTGCCAACTCTCTGAAATTGTGAGGGTCCAGTGTCTACAGATATTCTGCAGTAAACGTTTTCATATTTATGGAATATTTTCCTTGAGATTTCTCATCAGATGTGTGTTTATGTTAGCGGTAATAGGAGTCTAAGCCTGGCGTTTGCCGGCCTCACACTCTCAGCCAGTGAGAGCGGTGACTACATTATGATACTATGTTTTCTACAAAAGCACTATCCGTTTTTCCATCTGTACATGAAATTGCGCATGACCTAATCAAATATTTGGCTTGAACCCATTAAAATATGAAACTGGCACATCTATATGCACATCTTTTGGTTTTGTTTTACTTCTGAATTAAATGGTATGCATTCTGAAAGGATACTTTCAACAAGCCACGATCTGAATTGTCTGTATTACAGAAACCAAAGCTGCATATTAAAACAAAGAAAACATCTCTGCAATCCAGCCAGTTATAACCCCGGAATAACGCTTTTACATCTAGTATGTTAAACTAATTCCAAGGCTGAACTGATCAAATCTGAAACACATGTTTGTAGTTGAGCAGTATCTCTCTTTGGAAAGCGCTAGGCATCCCTCCTGGTGTAAAAGGACATGGAGAAAATATAAATCAGCTCTTAAATATCAGACTCTGTGACTTGGTCTAAATCTCGCCAGTTATACAAAGTAAACCGTAAAAATGGAGTTATGTAGAGAGCAGGTGACATGTCCCACTGTGAGGATATGTTACTTATCTCCAGATGCTCTCTCTCTCTCTCTCTGTCCTCTCTCTCTCTCTCTCTCTCTCTCTCTGTCCTCTCTCTCTCTCTCTCTGTCCTCTCTCTCTCTCTGTCCTCTCTCTCTCTCTGTCCTCTCTCTCTCTGTCCTCTCTCTCTCTCTCCATCTCTCTCTCTCTCTCTCTCTCTGTCCTCTCTCTCTCTCTCTGTCCTCTCTCTCTCTGTCCTCTCTCTCTCTCTTTCCTCTCTCTCTCTCCATCTCTCTCTCTGTCCTCTGTCTCTCTCTGTCCTCTCTCTCTGTCCTCTCTCTCTCTCTGTCCTCTGTCTCTCTGTCCTCTCTCTCTCCATCTCTCTCTCTCTGTCCTCTGTCTCTCTCTCTGTCCTCTCTCTCTCTCTCTCTCTCTCTCTCTCTCTCTCCATCTCTCTCTCTCTCCATCTCTCTCTCTCTCTCCACCTCTCTCCCTCTGTCCATCTCTCTCTCTCTCTCCATCCCTCTCTCTCTCTCGCTCTCCATCTCTCTCTCTCTCCCTCTCTCTCTCTCTCTCTCTCTCCTCCTCTTTCCCTCTCTCTCTCTCTCGCTCTCTCGTGGTTCTTCCCTGGGTGAAGGCAGCAGAGTGAGGGCTGAGCATGTCAGGTTATGCAGGCGGATCTTGGAGGGAGCAGCCAGCCACGTTGGCCTGAGCTGAACGGTCTTGGTGTGGAGCGTTTAAAAGCTCTAATTGCTCCGCCGAATTCCAGCTGTGAGTCAGCGTTACAGCGCACAACGTCCTGCCAACACTCCAAGAATGCGCCCCAAAAATGCATCAAATTCAATACATGCCACATCGCTGTCATACAATACATCACACAGTAAAGTACATAGTGGATTCTTGGTAAGCAGACTTTTGGCAGAGGTTTGCTTGCATAGGTTTGCTTCCACTGCCTTTCTAATGTCTTTCCTCCGGGCCGGTGTCCCTTCTTAAACTGTTCTAACTTGTGGCACGTTAGGACACACCCACACCTCACCCATGTGTGAGCTGTAAAGTAGCTTCTGTAGGTTCCTATTCCGCCCAAGTTGTACAGTATACACACTTCCTGGTCTGGTCCCTAACCGGTCTAGTCTGGGCAGGGGTGAACTGAGCTCTACCATAGATACTTTGTTAGATAGCTAGTTAGTTTGAGATTGCTATTCTTGAACTTGCATTTGGCATTTGGCATTTGAGTTCTGGCAAGTAGAAGTACATTGGCTTTTCCTACGTTAAATGTGATTATTGTCAAGTCGTTTTGGATAAAAGCATCAGCTAAATGACTGTAATGTAATGTAATACTAGGTCTTGTCTATTGTGGGCAGGGGTAGTTTGAGGTGGACTGTAGACACTAGGTCCTGGTCTAGTCTGGACAGGGGTAGTTTGAGGTGGACTGTAGACACTAGGTCCCGGTCTAGTCTGGACAGGGGTAGTTTGAGGTGGACTGTAGACACTAGGTCCTGGTCTAGTGTGGACAGGGCAGGGTAAAAGGACAGCGCAGACCTGGGCTGTGGTCTGGCCCTGGGTCAGACGTGGTCTGGATCCGCGCCGGCATGAAGGTCTCTCTTGTTTGCTTGTTTATTGGGAGACGTGTCGGCGGTTGGGGCAGATGTTGCTCTGGGCTCAGGTCTTGGTGAGGCGGCCTGTCCTACCCAGGTCATCCAGGTCTTCCAGCACATCAATACCTCAACAAGCCCCACCTGGACGCACTGAGAGGGTTACCTCTGTTCCCTGCTCACACACTCTTCACACACTGCGGTCACCCGGGGAATGTTTTCGCCAGTGGCCGCCGTGGCACCATTTGTGTCTGCGCACAAAACGAAGCTACTGTTGCCGTAGAGTTACTGGCGCTTGTCTCGCTCACCTCCAGAAAACAGCCGTATGTTTTCATTCGCCCCGTAAAACGCCCCGAATATGTTTATTTTCCTTTAATTACTGTAGCTGACTCCAGCAATGGAGAGAGAAAATGGCCCCAGGTGGTGTTTGATCTGACCCGTGACAGTGCAGCCAGAGAGCTCATTGTTGGCGTGTTTGGGAGGGTCGTCCGTATGCAGCTACAGGTCAGACTGTACTGTAGGTCTCCACCGGCGCGTCCAGTCACCCCGATCCACCGTTCATCTGGCTACTGGATATATTTGCTTTTAATCCCGCGTGCACGTCTATCTCCTCGTCTACCACGCGTCTCCTGCCTTCCATCCGAGCGTCGGCTGCGCAGGTCTTCAACGCGCCGCAAAATATGCGCTTGTGTACACATACGCGTTGCTAAAAAGCACGTAGATATCGCAGGATTAAGACCTTAGAGGCAGATGGGGGAGTTCCTGAGGCTCCACCAGAACAGTCCCCTACCCCCCCCCCCCCGTAAGCTCCCCATACCTGGGTCCCTGTCCCCAGAACAGTCTCCTACCCCCCCCCCCCGTAATCTCCCCATACCTGGGTCCCTGTCCCCAGAGCAGTCCCCTACCCCCCGTAAGCTCTCCATACTTGGGTCCCTGTCCCTCGGAAAGGCCCCTGAACGTGACCAGGGCCCCGACCAAAGGCCCAACTTGGTCTCTCGTATGTATTAGTAAACTGATCTGGCCGGCTAGCTGGGTTAAACTGATTAAGGCCTTGGCTGGGACACAATTATGACACAACCGCTGTGCAATGCAGCCTCAGTCCTCAGGTTTCGATACAAGACCATGATTAAATGTTACGGAAATTGCTAACTCAAAATATTGCATTCCAGACAAATGCAATTAAGGTGTATCACATGTAGATCCTTCCATGCTTTGATACCTGGTTACGCAGTTTGAAACTGGGCAACTTTGTCACTCTGTGTTCAGGTTTTTCCTACATTGTGGCACAAAAATACTGTAGGTAATGGAGGAAGTGATCCAAACAGAGTTTTGAGATATTGGAGCGGCGATAGCGACGATAGTGTCGTGGAAATCCAAAATTATAGTTTTGAGAAGCAGATCCAAATTTGCTTCAGAAAGATAGAGAGATGGGGAGAGTGAGAGAGAGAGAGAGAGAGAGAGAGAGAGAGAGAGAGAGAGAGAGAACTGGATTGTATTACTGTAAGATTGACTGGAAAACTTTTATGGCCTGACAAGAACTTAGCCTGGCCTAGTCGACAAGGAAAACAAGCAAGATCCATCTATTTCCAGGCCTTTCATTCCGCTGCCAAAACATCAGTCTTGGAGAACTCCTGCCAGCGGTTTCATCATGCTAATATATGTATGGCATATGGACAGTGTTTCTTCACTATTAGCATGACCAGGACACAGCCAAGTGGCACATTGGATCTGTCAGAGGGCGCAAGATAACCATGCTAGGACAAAATTGGTTTTCTAAAATCATTCAATCAGATTAGTGGCTTTATTGATAATGGACCAAAGCACAGGGAACACTGAGGACACAGTGGACTGTTCTGTTTTCCCTGACAGACTATACAGCTGGTGTTGTGCATGTTTGCGAGCGTGCTTGTGTGTTTTGTTGTTAGGTGTGTGTAGAGTGCTGTATACTGTACTGGTCTGAGTGTGTGTCTGAAGGCGCTCTCTGAGATGTCGTCAAGGTGAAAGCACACAATCCTTCGTGTTGGTTGCAGGTAGCTGCTACCGGCCAGTCGCGGGGCTCTGAAAGATTGTGGCGGCTAAGTTGTCCAGACAGGCCTGAGTGTCAGTGGCTCGTAGCGGTTCAGACACATTAATATCAATGTCAGTCATCACCCACGCCCTGCGCCCAGACAACTCCGGTTTCACTCCACATTCAGGGGGAAAAGTCGGGTCATGTAAAGAACCTCAGTTTTAATTAGCTAATGGCACTCCTCGTTTCATCTCCTGCTTCTGCGCTGATTGCTCACAAAAGACTCCATTTACCTCTGAAAACACACGCCATCTTGGCAGCGGCCTCCACTGTATGTCTCAATGTCTGCTTCTGGGAGAGTTCGCTAGTCTCTTCCAAAAATCAGTCTAATAAATCTAAATATATATGTTTGCTGGTTTCACACCAGTAAAAAAAAAAGGAGGAAATTCCATGATCTATGCTTTTTCCAGCAGGGCCCAGCATCCAACTTTCCTTTAGCAAGTAGTGTGTGTGTGTGTGTGTGTGTGTGTGTGTGTGTGTGTGTGTGTATGTGTGTGTGTGCGTGCGTGTGTGTGTGTGTGTGTGTGTGTGTTTAGAGAGGGCCTTCATTAGGCAGGTAGGGCTGTAGTGTGTTTTATCATCATGTACTGCTAAAATTAAATTTATTCTGAATTTGGAAGGCATGACTGTTTTTGTAGTGTCAAAAAATACTATTTAATCACTTCATTTCACTGTGAATTAACTAAACAAACCCAATTCAAATAAACAACATCCCATTTACTAAGTATTTCTATGAGAACAATATATTTTCTTTTTAAATGTACTGTAATAACTAACTTTGCCAAAGCTGAACTTGAGGGCTTCTTATTGATGAAAAACTGTACTTACAAACTGTACTTACAAACCGTACTTACAAACTGTACGTACCATCTCAGTTATTTCTGTTAAATGTCACTTCAAGTACTGTATATACAGTAGCCCTTCACACACAGCACACCTGTCCAGACTCACCTCCACACCTCAGCCCCCAGAACTAAATTAGAGGAACAGAATGGCTACTGTATCTGCATCTGCACTAGGACCTCACTAAGACCTCACTAAGACCTCACTAGGACCTCACTACTGTAGGACCTCACTAAGACCTCACTAGGACCTCACTACTGTAGGACCTCACTAGGACCTCTCTAAGACCTCAATAGGACCTTACTAGGACCTCACTAAGACCTCACTAGGGCCTCACTGTATCTTCATCTGCACTAGGACCTCACTAAGACCTCACTAGGACCTCACTACTGTAGGACCTCACTAGGACCTCACTAGGACCTCTCTAAGACCTCAATATGACCTCACTAGTGCCTCACTAGGACCTCACTAAGACCTCACTACGACCTCACTAGGATCTCACTAGGGCCTCACTAGGACCTCACTAAGACCTCAGTAAGACCTCACTAGGACCTCACACTTGTTGAATGCTCATCCCTGAAAATGTAAAGGGGGGGGGTGCACAAATCATTCAACAAACCTTTTCAACATTTAATAATTCAGGATCCTATGCAAGAGCCTCCATGGACAGATTTCCCACACAGTTCAGTATAACGCAACTATGAACCTTGTTGTCTCATGAGAAGATTGAATAAAAACAACAAAGTCTAACCGCTCTCGCCGTGCGTGACGCAACGCGGCCAACTCTGCATCAGCACGGCTGTTTACCGAGGGATCGCAGGATATTTATCTGAACCTCGGGGTCTGGAGTCCAGCGATCAGATGCATCAAATCCACAAGACGGCCTCAGAGAGCCACTGAGATAACAAATCCTGTGACTCTGTCGGTGAAGGTCGCTGGATATATTTTTAATATTCATGCAGACAAGACAAAAAAATTTAATAAACTAAAACAACACTCGAATTAGGCATGAAACACAACAGGATATTGCAGGGAGATTATGCTGTTTCCCTTTAGCCTGTGTGTCCCTGCCTGCCTGACTATCCTAGCCTTCTGCACAACAGCTCGGGGCCCCAGTTAATTGGAAAGGGGAACCAAAAGTACGTTCTAAAAACTTAACGGGGTTCCATAAGTGCTCCGAACTCAACGTTTACAGATGGAGGGGCTGCATTTTTATGTGGGATGGCGTTAAACGTAGCCAGGTATCAGAGTGTGACAAGCGAGAGGTCGGAGTACGACTTGTGTTGTGATAATGACTTTTTCCTGCCAAGACGCTGCGTGAACCAAATGCAGTGCAGCTGGGGCGAAGTTTGTGTGTGTGTGTGTGTGTGTGTGTGTGTGTGTGTGTGTGTGTGTGTGTGTGTGTGTGTGTGTGTGTGTGTGTGGATGTGTGCATGCGTGTGTGTGTGTGTGTTATACTTGGATGTGAACGGAGCTTGCCTCATGAGCGCTCACTGGAATCTGCCGCTGGAAAGATAATAAAGGGATTAGCTTGGGTTTTTCTGGAGCATTTGGTCCTAAATCAAAATGTCTCATCTGTTTCCTCTGTGCAAATAGCTTGAATTCCTGAATGCCTTTGTCTATTGCGTGGGTGCAGCAAAAACACAACGCGCATCACTCTGAGGGTCTGACTGCAGGGACAGAGACTCACTGAGAAACAGGGCCTGAATAAGAGGTGAATGGACAGGGATGGGGCTAACACACACACACACACACACTCACACACACACTCACACACATACATACATACACACACACACTCACACACACACACACACACACACACTCACAAGCACACACACTCACACACACACACTCACAAACACACACACACACTCACACACACACACACACAAACACACTCACTCACACACACACACACACACACAAACACACTCACTCACTCACACACACACACACACAAACACACACACGCGCAAACACACACACAAATATTATTTTAAATGGCACTTTGAATACACTTTGGAATACACTTGCATAACGTATGTAGCCACTCAGTAACACAAACATCACGTTTGCATGACAATAATCTCAACAAACACATCCACCCACACATGCAAAGCATATGCCTATTTTCCTCACAACAGAGTATCCAAATCTAAATAAATTCTGTTCAACTCTGCTGATTAGGTGTGGCTGCTAAATTATATTATACAGTTTACGTTGCTGTTTATGTTAGGTTGGAAAAGAGAGTATAATCTATCATGCTTGAAATCAATACTTCCTATCGTAGGGGTTAACAGGAACAAACTTTCAATTTTCATAGCCATATGTGTGCAAGTGCGGGTGTGTGTGTGTCTGTGTGTATGTGTGTGTGTGCAGGTGTGTGTGTGTGTGTGTGTGTGTGTGTGTGTGTGTGTGTGTGTGTGTGTGTGTGTGTTGCTTCATGTCCTCAGACAGAGTCCAGCAGCTCCACTACACTGGGCTGAATTGTTCTAATGTTAACATCTGCTAAACATCTTCTCTCACACACACACACACACACACACACACACACACACACACACACACACACACACACATTTAAGCATAAAGTAAATGAATACTGTACATGTACACTAACACACTATAACACACACACAGACACACACACACACCTTCTCATCCTATTTGACACCAAATGGTGGCATTGGTCCTGGCGCTTGAGACAGCCAAGATCTATCAGCATTATCAACCACAAAAGCAGGAAAAAAGTCAATGTATACGCAACATACTGAGCAATTTCAAAAATAACATCTGGTCCACAACACACTGGACTACATCCAAATCTCCACAGTTTGTGCTACAGCATAAAAAAACATGTCACTCCATAAGAAAGCTGAATAAGGATACAACTAAAAAGAGCCTGTGCCTTTTCAGCACACACACATGGCACCCTACCAGGCTCAATATTAACGTGCAGTGAACACTGTGAAAAATGTCCATATAAAATAAAAAATAAAATATAGCCTTCTCAACAATTTTCACACATTGACTTCTTAAAATAAACCAGGTCTGGACTTCATCCGAGTAATTTGCGAAATAAAACAGGTACTATACAACTACAGCAGAATCCGTTTTTCACTAATTATATTTTTGGACGGTTTCCCTACCATGAAGAAGACCATTTGTGACAAGGGGTTGGTCAAACTCTGGATTGAGCAAGACGTGAAACATTGCTGACCATCACTCCGCTCCTACCAGAAGACTACTACGTTTCCTCTGTTTGGTTTGGATAAAAAGCCAATTCACTTAATACTTGTGGGACGGATAAACGTTTAAACCTCCCATTTAAAGGGATCAAGTGTTTGCATTGTTTAGTTATGTTAACCAGATGTGTTGGGTTTTCATGATCAGAACCCCGTCTTAAAAAACAGAGGGCTAGTGAAAATAAACATTGCTTGGCCCTACACAAATTGTGGACTAATTGTGTATTTGGACTAAATCATTCTTAAGGTTGGAGGGCTTTTTCCATGCGCTCAGGGGCGGCGCGGAATGACAGTTTGACATTGATTAGTGTGTTGACTTGTGGAATTGGAGAGCTTTACCTGTAAAGAATACAACCACAAATCTATTTATACAAGCTGCAAGTTACGGCTCCAATTATAACAACTCACATCTTCAGTGGAAAACTTGTGTTTGAAACATTATGCAGAAAAATACCGACACTACAAATGTATCCAATCTCAGCCCCCCCCAAAAAAAAAAATCTAAATTCATACTGAAAAATCATCAGCTATAAAATCCAGTCTTATAAAATAGTCCAGTCTTGTTTTTGGACAAAGTAAAGTGTTTTGCTAGGAAAGCATTTTAGAATTGATACAAAACAGGGACATGAAACTATCCTGACTCTGATACAAATCCAACAAAGAGGTTTCAATATGCTCAAATGGCTCAGCTCTCCACAACACAACAGTGTTTCAAAATGTAGGTTTCCTGAACTATGCGATGCTATGGGTGTGACTAGGCCATGGCTGCGTCCTGTCAGCTAGGACACCTGAGGTGATCTATACTGTAGACAGGGAAACAGAAAGACAACAACTGGACAGACCCTCCCTGTGAGAGACGTCTAGACTCTCGAAGGCCTCGATTCTGGTTATAAAATCACCGTGACAAGAACGAGTGGACTGTGAACAGCCCTGACCGTTTAGCAGCTACAGTTGAGATCTGCCTTCTGACCAGGGCTGGCTGGACACTCACCATACACTTGTTGGGCTTCTCCCCGGAGTGGACCCTCATGTGGATGAGCAGCTTGTAGCGGGCGTTGAAGGGCTTGTAGCGGCGGATGCAGCCGGCCCAGAAGCAGGTGAAGTCCTCGCCTTTCCGCTGGTCGATGTGCACCTTCTCGATGTGCCTCACCAGCTCCTCCTGCTGTTCGTACGCGGCGCTGCAGTCGATCCAGCGGCACGCCTGCTTGTCGCCCGGCGGACCCCCGCCGACGTCCTCCCTGTCGGGGGCCAAGTGGGAGCCGCCGAGGCCGGAGGCGGCGGCGGTGGGGGTCTTTGGCCCCGGGGGCGTGCCCTGGAGGTGCAGCAGGCCGGGGCTGGGGCTCACGTACTGGTGCAGGTGGTAGGGCGGGGGCATGGCGGGTCGGGAGGGGGCGGGCTGGTGGTGGGGGGGCCCGGCTCGGCCCGTCAGCTGGTGGTGGGGGTGGTGGTGGTGGTGGTAGTGGTGCTGGAAGAGCTCCTCCTCGCTGGGGGAGAAGTCGTCCAGGGGCTCCTGCTTCAGGGCCCCCGCGGCCCTCTGACACCCCTCCAGGAGGGACACCCCTCCCGGCTGCATCCCGCTCATCAGCAGCCCGAGCCCCTCTGCCGATCCTCCTCCTCCCCCGCCCCCTCCTCCTCCTCGTCCTCCTCCGACCCCGCCTCCGACCCCCGGCCCCCGCTGCATGGACCCCGGCTCGTCTCCCCCCGGCCCCCGGCCCCGCTCCGGCTCCGAGGAGGACGAGGAGGACAGCGAGGACGAGGAGGACAGCGCCAGCAGGCAGGCGGCGGGCGAGGGCAGGGGGCAGCTCTCCGCCGGGGGATGCCGGGGGCTGGGGGGGGGCGGGGGCTCGGAGGGGGGCGGGGGTTTGCGGAGCGGCGCTGCCCTGGAGGAGGAGGAGGCGACGGAGGAGGAGGAGGAGGGGGAGGAGGAGGAGGCGGGGAAGCCGGCGGCGGTGGCGGCGGCGTTCGGCGGCTGGGCAGGAGAGGGGTTGGTCCGGAGCCCGTTGACGCAGGCCACCACTGACATCTGGGAGGAGCAGATGATGGCGGTGATATCGATCCCCTCGGAGGCGGCGTGGGACTGCGAGGCCAGGGAGAGGCAGCGTCTCTTCAGGCTGCCGGAGGGGAGCGGACGCGCTGAATGACGGGCGCCGGCGCCGGCGGGGGACAATGACAGCGGGGAGGAGCCATCTTCATTATTAAACGGGTACGGCGCGTCCAGAGCCTCCGCCTCCCCCCGCCTCCCACCCACGGCCCCCCGGTTGCTCTGGAAGCCGGCCTGGGGAGAGATGGGGACCCCCGGTCCGGACGTCATCTTGTAGCCCATGGAGGTCTCCTGTTTGATAGGGTAGGGGTGTGAGGACCTGGGTCCGTTGGCGCTGCAGGCTGGGTCTGGTGAGGTGAGAGATCTGTGGTAGGCAGCGGCAGATGACCTGCAGAGGGAGAGACACGCGGGGGGGAGAGACGCGCGGGTGGGGGGGTGAGCAGTAGGCTTTGACACGGGGGGGAAAATATGAGCGCCGTTAACCGCCCACTGTTGATAGATAAATGCTACGGCTGTCGGCGTCCTGCCAGATCATCTTCCTCCTTCCCACAACCCCCCATTTCAACCCCCCCACCCCCCTTCAAAAGCAGGACCCTCAGTTCCAGCTTTCTCTCTCTCTCTCTCTCTCTCTATATATATCTCTCTCTCTGTCTCTCTCTCTGTTTACATAGAGACAGCTCACCTGTCACCTGAGAGCAACCACAGAGCTACAAGCCTCTCTCTAATGACTAGTTATGGGTCTACAGCCGACACAGTTTTCGGAATAAACATGGTCAGCAATATACAAGAGCTTGTGACTTGTTACAGACATCATCCACCACCTTCGCTGACCCAGAATGATTTCATGAATAAATGAAATTGAACCTGGAGCCTGTGAGTTTGATTGAATGGCCATTTACGACTAAGAATAGAATATAGACCTCTCTGGAGACAAAGAGGCCATAGCCTTGTGTGTGTGTGTGTGTTTGTGTGTGACAGGCTTTGATGACACAAAGGGGTTAAACCCTACCCTACATCTGGGAAAAATGGGAATGACTGGTTTGTTGGCATAATGGCTGCTCAGAAGAGTCAGCGTTTACAATCCTGTGTATTATGGTGGGAATGGTGCCCCCGCTGAATGGGAGCCAGGTCGTATTTCTCCAGCGTCGCTGGGATCTCCTACAGAATAATTCCTGTCAGTTCCCTCATTATGGATTTTGTGCAAAGCTCCTGAGTGATGTGAGACGGCTCGTCTTTCTCTCTCCTGTCCATGAAGGAATCCTTTTTGTCTGCTCTCCCGGGGCATTCTGGGAGTGCGCTACCTCGGGCTTGTGTAAAGCCGCGGTCGGACTCGGTCGTGGTCAATAACGAGCCGCCCGTCTTTCATGAGCGCTATTTCCTGTTTGGCTGTTGCCGTGGTATTCAGACACAATATAAGAGATGAATGTCTGTCCAGAAGCACTTTGTGGTGTACGACCGCAATCTGAGGGAGAGAGAGGAGGAGCAGGAGCAGGGGAGGAGATGAGAACGGCAGAGGAGCAGGAGCAGGGGAGGAGATGAGAACGGCAGGGAAACTACCCAGAGGTCATGAAAAGATGCAGGTACAATTATCCACAAAAATATTTTGGCTACATACCTGTAGTAGATCAAATCGCACAGATTTCATTATTATCACGTGTAAAATAAGATTGACATATTTTTCAAAATATCTGATTATTTCAACAGAAGTATGTTAGTAGGAACTAAAGTGTTTTGCTAATGCTTATACTGCTATCTGGCTTTCTAGGAGCCTTTTCTAATCTGTGTAAGAAGACATTACATTACATTACATTACAGTCATTTAGCTGACGCTTTTATTCAAAGCGACTAACAATAACTGCATTTAACGTAGGAAAAGCCAATGTACTACTACTTGCCTGAACTCACAAGTGCATCTTCTCTCTAAAACAAGTGACTAAGAGCATAATCTAGTGCTGAAGGCAAAGTGCAATCTAAAATACAACACAATACAATACAATCAAATATAATAAGTGCTTAGGAGACCCAAGACCCAGAGCTCAGTGTGTGTCTGACCTGGCCGGGTGCAGCTGGTCCTGGAGGTGCAGGTCCTGGGTGGGTCTGTCACAGTGCAGGCTGTGGTGGTAGGGGCCCCCGGCCCCCGCCGGCATGGCCAGGCTCCCACAGCGCATCAGGGGGCCCTCACCGCCCCTCAGCTCAGCGGCCCCGTCCTTCACAGAGCTGTAGGCGCCACATCCTCCGTTCACTGGAAAACACAGCGCAACTTGATCTAAGACAGGAGAGAAATACACTGCTCATCAATGCGCCCGTGATCAGCGTGGGGGTTGGGCTTGGAGGTCACAAAACCGGAACATTTACTTATTTTCAAAATGCTCCCCAGAAACGACCTCACCACACAGCCGTGGTCAAACAATGACGGTTCAACAACGGTTCCTGGCGACCATTTCAGGTCCAAACACTAACACCTATTCAGGTGTCCAAACACTAACACCTATTCAGGTGTCCAAACACTAACACCTACGTAGAACGCTGCTGCTTTTAGCATTCCCCCCCCCCAATTTTTTTAAAAGTGCATACTTTGTTGTTTTCTCTTACTCAATTTCATTTCATCAATAAAATTTCATTTTATTTTGGTTTCATAGCTGTGTTTATTGAATGCTGCTGTTGTATTCAGTTTTTGTATTCCATTGCTTGTGTTCACAAGGCGTCTTTGGAAAAGAGTCGTATCGGGCTCAACAGGCTAAACCCTGTATAAATAAAGGATGAATAAAACAGCAGGAGAGAGACCATGAGTATGTCCCAACATCCACATTAACTTAGTATGTAGTATGAATGACATCATACTAAACCATGAGTATGTCCCAACATCCACATTAACTTAGTATGTAGTATGAATGACATCATACTAAACCATGAGTATGTTCCAACATCCACATTAACTTAGTATGTAGTATGAATGACATCATACTAAACCATGAGTATGTTCCAACATCCACATTAACTTAGTATGTAGTATGAATGACATCATACTAAACCATGAGTATGTTCCAACATCCACATTAACTTAGTATGTAGTATGAATGACATCATACTAAACCATGAGTATGTTCCAACATCCACATTAACTTAGCACGCGGTATGAATGGCATCATACTAACTTGTATACAAGTCTGCAAAGGGAAGATGACTACTATGAAAACACATTCGCCCTAAATCCCTCACATTGTGAAAGTTGGCTCTGTACGCGCCTCCACTGACAGCCGTACTGCCATAGAAAGCCATAGATTCTCGCTGAGTCTGTTCCAGCAATGACATGTTGAAATTCTATTAAATTATGAAATTTCTCTCGAGGAGCACAGCTGGCTGCAACTTTGAGTATGTGATGATCTATGGAGGACATTTGTGCTCATGTGAACTTCATAACTTGATGACAGCCGCCTTGATGCCACAGAGAGCTTCGCTAGCTTGAAGTGTGTGTTCTGAGTCTAGGCATAGCACATTATGTCGCGAATCTCATTTATTTCATTGCTACCATGGGAAAACCAACTACTGTACAGTAGCTGTAAATGAATTAACAGAACTGATCGATGTTCCATCGTCCTTGTGTTTACATGTGTAGGACTGGAGTTCTTAGACGACTATGATTACTATAATTATATACTGCATCCTTAATAAAACATGAAGTTATATCATACACTAGATATTATGTACTGTAAAGTAGATATTTAATTCTTAATGTGTAGAATACCTTATTACAAGTTGCAAACTAGCATAAGCATAGTTCCATGAAAATACAGTTTAATCCAGAAGTGTGATAGTGAATTGCTAAAGACACTTTTTACAGTTGTCCTGACAGAACGCTTCCAATAAAACATGTACAGAAATAGAAAGATGACTGATGAAAGCAGGCGAAGGGAGTTGGCGTATGAGGAAATATTTGCAGAGGGAAAGACGACACCACAGTTCCCTCGTGTGTAGGCGGCCGCACATCCCCTTCCCAGCTTCCATAACTCGATTCCTCCAATTCAATTTGCTCTTAACGATGTTATTGACAATGTTATCACACCCCATGAGCCATCTTTAATACCGGCACCAAAACACACGCGGGGTGAGAGAAGAGAGCAGGAAACCAGAGGAACAGGGGGAAGAAAAGAGAGATGCCGAGAAGAGACTTTGATAAAGACAGGAGAGGTGAAACATGCAGAGAGAGACATCTTGCAGCAATGAGATAGTCACAGAGAAAGAGAGAGGGAGAGATAGAGAGAGAGGAAGAGAGAGAGAGAAAACTCTTGTGTTCTGTTTTCGAGGAATAAAAACGGCTCTGTTTATTAGTCGTCCTCCTGGATCACGGTCTCTGTTTTTCTCCCCAGTTAGCAGCATACCCACTGTGTCTCTGCATGAGACCTTCAGGGCCTGTTGATCGACAACGTACAAGCATTTATTGCCCCATCTGGAACAAGAGTGATTTGATCAGGGTGGTTTTGGGTGACTGTCAGTACTATTGCAACACACACACACACACACACACACACACACGAATACACACTCACACATTAGCAAACTATGAATAGCCTAGATGTACTGAAATATTAAATCTGAGTGAGGAACAAATCCAGCGAGCCCAAATAACAGACATTTATCTTGCTGGATCTATGCTTGCCTGTGAAAGTATTTGTGTTAGATCGGACGACCCAGTTCCCCGATTAGTCCTACCCACGACTTGTTTTGCTTACAGAGACTGAAAAACAATCTATTCAAAATTAGACGGCTTCTGAGAATTTATTTGAAAGGGACGCGTTCGAAAAGTAGCCTATACTTCCACAGCTCTGCTCCTGGCTCTCTCGGAAACACACGTCTCCCGCACGTGCTCACGGCACTGTATAGCCTAGCCTACACTGCAGTGGGAGTGGATGAGAACATGACTTTAGATGAACAAACAATAGAACGGTCAAGTGAGCTGTGATCGTTTCAAGCAGCATGTCTTCAGAACTATAAAAGTCCGTCAGTTCAATAACGCCAAGGTGTTTCCCGTCTCGGTTTCAGCACTAAAGCCAATTCTGTGCCATAAAGTGAGTGCTCTGGTGATTTAAAGCTTTGCTACATTAACAGAGTCAGTCATGCTCAGGCCAGAGGAAGAGGCTTCGCAACATATGGTGGCCTGGAAGAGGACCAAAGGTAAATGAAGTTTATATTGAATGTGCCATGGTAATTCAGTGCTGAATATTTCATTGTGTGTGAGGGCCTGGTCCGCTCACGAGGCCAGAGAATCCACCAGGGACTGAGGTGAAACGCAAGACAGCCAGGGATGGTGACAGAGACAGAGAGAGAGTGGGAGAGGTAAATAAAGAAAGAAAGAAAGAAAGAAAGAAAGAAAGAAAGAAAGAAAGAAAGAAAGAAAGAAAGAAAGAAAGAAAGAAAGAAAGAAAGGGGAACGGGGGTAGAGATGGAGGTTGTTGAACAATGACACAGTGATTCACGAGTAGCCTAGGCTACGCTGTTCCAGTCGTCTGGTTGAGTGAGTGACCATCAGTCTAACTACACATGAGAGACTCCGTGTGTTGATAGTGGCCGATCATCACGTGTTTACTTGGAATTTACAGGGATTCATAAGACATTATGTACCCCAAAATTGCGCGAAAATTAGCCTACATGTGTTCGTAAATTACATAAATAAACGCGAAAGAGGCAACGCGTTCAGTACTGCGTAAATTCTAACTGACCAAAGCCAGCACGGTTGGGCTGCTGGTTTGAGACGCACACTTGCAAGCACTCAGGGCCGATTAGAGGGACAATCCAGGGCGTCAGATCAGGAAGGTTGTTTACCGCCAGCGGCTGCCAGAACCACCGGCGGCAACCGTGCTGCCGCTATCAAGAGCGCGCGCAGATGTGCTGCTGGCGCATCCTCACAAACAGCCGCTGATGTCAGCGTTAACAACCAGAGACAGAGACAAGAAGAAGGCCTTCATTGTTACCTCCCCACATAAGACAGATCTGGAAAAGGACCATAGGAAAATGCGCTGTTGATGTCATGCTATCCTGCCTGTTGATATCAACCTCCCCTCCTTTAGCGGGAGTGGTTTGAACCGTATTCACGAGCCTCGGTACAGAATGATGGTAAACGGAGGATCTCACCAAAGAATGTTGTTGGGGGGGGGGGTGGGGGGGTGGTGAGTTTAGTGAGGAATGATGAGCCCCGTTGGAAACAACAAACATATAAACTATTGCTGAAGACATGGGGTGATTATAAGGGATATATGTGGTTACTGGAGAACTTATTGTGAAACATATGTGATTATTTTCTGGCTTGTGTCGAGGAGAGAAACAAGGTTCCAATCACCCCCAACGGGAGGGCTCTGATGTCATCTATTTGTCATGCTTCCTCCTTTCAAAAGCCCTGGAGAACCCAGAGCTCAGCCATAAAAATCAGATACATCTGAACTACAAGAACACTCTTTTAATCGCTTTCCATGATGGATTCATCTTCGTGCTATAAAAAGAGTTTGGTAAATCAGACAATGGACAACGACATGGCTGTTTGTATCGTCTACAGGACTGATAATCTTAGGAGTCATGTTCTGGCGGACGCTCACACCTGACTAATGAAGCAGAGCAGACGTGTCTCAGAGGTGAAAACACACGGGCTGTTATGAACTGAGCTGCTCTGCTCCCTCAGTCTGGTCTCACCAAGCACAGCACTCACACTATAGCCTACTCTATCTCACTGAACTCTCTCTCTCTCTCTCTCTCTCTCTCTCTCTCTCTCTCTCTCCTCAAACACTATACTCTATCTCACTGAACTCTCTCTCACTCTCTCCTCACACACTATACTCTATCTCACTGAACTCTCTCTCACTCTCTCTTTCCCTCTCTCTCTCTCTCTCTCTCTCTCCTCAAACACTATACTCTATCTCACTGAACTCTCTCTCATTCTCTCTCACTCTCTCTCTTTCCCTCTCTCTCTCACTCTCTCCTCAAACACTGTACTCTATCTCACTGAACTCTCTCTCTCTCTCTTTCCCTCTCTCTCTCTCTCTCTCTCACTCTCTCCTCAAACACTATAGGCCTACTCTATCTCACTGAACTCTCTCACTCTCTCTCTCCCTCTTTCCCTCTCTCTCTCTCACTCTCTCCTCAAACACTATACTCTATCTCACTGAACTCTCTCTCTCTTTCCCTCTCTCTCTCTCACGCTCTCCTCAAACACTATACTTATCTCACTGAACTCTCTCTCACTCTTTCTCACGCACACTCTCGCACTCTCACTCACTCACACACTCACTCTCTCTCTCTCTCTCTCTGTCTTTGGACAGTATGGCTCCTTCCTCATCTGATCTGCAGATGGGCTGCATTATTAAGTGTAATTGGTGGTAATCTCTGGTGATTTTTTTTATTTATTTCAGTGACACTTCATTTTCTGTAATTCTCGCCTCTGCCTTTTAAGTCACCTAAGCGCTGTGTTAAGTGCTGGAGCGAGACTTGTGCCAGCGCTTAATGTGTTCAAGTATTCCGAGATGCGAGCGGGAATGAAAAGCAGATGTGGAGGACGGTTTCAAAGGGAGGGGGGGGGCTCGTTCAGAGGTGTTCTGTATTGGGAGCTCTGGGCTTAAGAGCGGACAGGATGTCAAGACCCAGGCAACCATCTGAACCCAGGGTACAACAAGCTGCCAAAACCACAAGACAGATGCATCTGGAAATCCACCGTGACATTTAAACTCGGGCCACTTTCGCTCCATAAATCATAACATCAGCACTTAAACAGTTAATAATGATCAGTTTATCCCCCCTCCTCCCCCCCCACACACACACTTCCTCCACTCTCTCTCTCTTCTTCTCTTTCAACGTGTAGCATGTCCGCAGACGCGGCTGTGTGATGCCAGAGCCAGAGCGGGGGTACACACCGGTGTAGAGGGACACTCGGGTTTTGGGAGCGCAGATGTTGTGTATTATCGTCCAAAGCCTTCCTCCGCTTCTTCAAATCTCATAACTCGTGTCTATATTTGTGTCTGCGGCATCGGTCCCGGAACTTCTTTGTTTGCTTAGTAATGGATGTAGGATTGAAAACCTGGGGGCACAAGTAAATGAAAAATAACAAAGTCTAGCAGGAAGGCTCCTTTCAAACAGGTGCTCCACTGAGCAGGGACGAAGAAAAACTATTAAATTAAAGAGCACAGAAATGTCTGTGTTTTCTTAGCAGGATTACCAGCACCAGCGGACATGAGAATGTTCATGAGGATGAAATCAGTTTGTTATGGCTGTTTTTAGCTGTGCTCTGCAAGGCATCCCGTACCTTTGGATCTCAGTCTGTAAAAAACTCCCAACAGATAAGACAATTGCCTGGAATAATAAAAGATCTAAAACAATATTTTCAAAGGCCGACTTCCTTTTACAATGTATTTCCTCCAGGAGATGCTGGATGCCTTTTCAGTCTGAAATTCAAGCCAGCCTTACAAAGAAAGTTCTTTGTGGCCCTCCTCTGTGGTCATTAGAGTTGACTGTTTTGTCCAAAGCCAGATTGATATTGCAGTGGTCAGATGAATGAATGGGTTTCCAGCCTTTCAGAGAAAGACAACATATGTTGTGGGAAGCAGACTTCCTCGTAACACTAACCCCATTCAAACTGACCGCAGTCTGAACACAAACAAACAGCAGCCTGTGAGCGCGCCACGCCTTCAGAAGTCCGGCCCGCGTTCCTCCACAGGCCGGCGTGTTCTTCGCGCTGGACAAGGGGAACCTGTCAATCTCAGCCCACTAGCGACTCACGGGCTAGCACATTATGAGTCTGTTTAGAACTTGACTCTGTACAGAAGCTAATGCACACACAACACACACATGCACGCATACACACACACACAAACACACACAAGCACGCACGCACACACACACACACACAGACACACACATAATGGAAGAAGCAGAACATTCTTCTCCATTAATGTGCCTTGGATTGGTGTGATTAGATATCTGACCAATGACAGGCCCTTCCTCTGATCTTCTCCTTCTTTGTTGTAATTAGAGCTTTACACTTGTGCATGTCCCCCCCTGCTGGTCACACCATGCCACTGGAGGTGTGGCCCAACACTCCCACAGAGGTGACACGCAGAGAGGGGTCATGTGACCGGAGCCTGAACGTCTGGCCCCCAGTGTGTGTGACATATGTTGAGGTGCACAACCACCAGTGACACACACGCACCCACGCACACACACACGCACCCACTCGCACACACACGCACGCACACACGCACGCACACCCCCCCACACACACACACATATGCACGCACACACACACACGCACATACACACACCCATCCACATACACAGACACACATATACGCATGCACGCACACACACGCACCGACCCCCCACACACACCCACACACACACTAACACACACACACACACACACACACCATTATCTACTAAATCATTCTCATGCACTTGTATGGCGCACCTTACCGTTCACCTCCCTTCATTCTGCACAGAGCTTCTCCAGAGCGGTCAACATTTCTATAAGCTCCAACAGGTCGACAGATCACTACTACTCTGATCACTACTACTCTGATCACTACCACTCAGATCACTACCACTCAGATC
This sequence comes from Borostomias antarcticus, assembly GCF_949987555.1. Classification (NCBI taxonomy): domain Eukaryota; kingdom Metazoa; phylum Chordata; class Actinopteri; order Stomiiformes; family Stomiidae; genus Borostomias; species Borostomias antarcticus. The sequence continues at coordinate 28,304,277 of NC_140236.1, read as the reverse complement.
ACTACCACTCAGATCACTACTACTCTGATCACTACCACTCAGATCACTACTACTCTGATCACTACTACTCTGATCACTACCACTCAGATCACTACCACTCAGATCACTACTACTCTGATCACTACTACTCTGATCACTACCACTCAGATCACTACCACTCAGATCACTACTACTCTGATCACTACTACTCTGATCACTACCACTCAGATCACTACTACTCTGATCACTACTACTCTGATCACTACCACTCAGATCACTACTACTCAGATCACTACTACTCTGATCACTACCACTCAGATCACTACCACTCAGATCACTACTACTCAGATCACTACTACTCTGATCACTACTACTCTGATCACTACCACTCAGATCACTACTACTCTGATCACTACTACTCTGATCACTACCACTCAGATCACTACTACTCAGATCACTACTACTCTGATCACTACCACTCTGATCACTACCACTCAGATCACTACTACTCAGATCACTACTACTCAGATCACTACCACTCAGATCACTACTACTCAGATCACTACTACTCTGATCACTACCACTCAGATCACTACTACTAAGATCACTACTACTCTGATCACTACCACTCAGATCACTACTACTCTGATCACTACCACTCAGATCACTACTACTCAGATCACTACTACTCTGATCACTACTACTCTGATCACTACCACTCAGATCACTACTACTCAGATCACTACTACTCTGATCACTACTACTCTGATCACTACTACTCTGATCACTACCACTCAGATCACTACTACTCTGATCACTACTACTCTGAGGACACAATCTCACTGAATCAAGAGAAGTTGGCGCTCACAAAACCACACTGAACCACCCCTCGGGTCCAGTCAAATACCTGAGGCTCAGACTGTGTCCAGCGTCCATAGCGGCCGTGAGCCAGCCGGGCCAGGAGCCGGGCCAGGAGCCGGGCCAGAAGCCGGGCCAGGAGCCGGGCCAGAAGCCGGGCCAGGAGCCGGGCCAGGAGCCGGGCCAGGGAAGGTGGCGTTCTGGGGGCCAGCGCTGACGACCAGACGTGACAGCAGCCGCTGGTGGAGCGACCCACATCTTTATGAGGCGGAGGGGAGGGAGGGACCCGGAGACAGGGAGGGACAGGGAGGGCCCCGCGGTCCCGGAGACAGGGAGGGACCCGCGTTCCCGGAGACAGGGAGGGAGAGGGAGGGCCCCACGGTCCCGAAGACAGGGAGGGACAGGGAGGGACCCGCGGTCCCGGAGACAGGGAGGGACAGGGAGGGCCCCGTGGTCCCGGAGAGAGGGAGGGAGAGGGAGGGCCCCACGGTCCCGAAGACAGGGAGGGCCCCACGGTCCCGGAGAGAGGGAGGGCCCCACGGTCCCGGAGACAGGGAGGGACAGGGAGGGCCCCGTGGTCCCGGAGACAGGGAGGGACCTGCGGTCCCGGAGACAGGGAGGGCCCCACGGTCCTGGAGACAGGGAGGGACAGGGAGGGCCCCACGGCTGCAGCCCTGGAGTCAGTCAGGCAGTCAGGACAAGGTACTGAGGCAAACAAGAGGCGGGTCTGTTTAGGCCAGCGGGCGGGCAGCGGGCGGGAAGCGCAGCGCTGGAGTGAGCGCTAGCAGAGTGAGGTAGCCCCGGGGCTGTGAGTGTCAGAGCTGACCAGGGTTAGGAACACCACACCCAAGGGAGAGCAAGAGAGTTTTATTGAAAGCGCTCCGAATTGGTTTTAGCATAAAAACATTTACCTGAAACAGTTTTGTCTCCTCCAGTACTTATCTGTGTGTGTGTGTGTGTGTGAGAGAGAGAGAGAGAGAGAGAGAGAGAGAGAGAGAAAGAATGTGTATGTGTGTGCGCGCGTGCGCTCGTGTGTTTGTGTGCATATGTGTGATGTGCGTGTGTATGTACTGTATGTGTGTGTGTGTGTGTGTGCGTGTGTGTGTGTGTACAATTGCTCCTGAGAATAACCACTGTATATAAATCTGCAGTGAAAAATAAACAGGGAGAGTTAACACAGAAACTGAGCTTTCCTGTCCAACAATAGTCCTCAGTTTCCCCGTGCGCCTGCTTGAACCATATCAAAACACACTTGTATTCCTTCAGAAACCTATATGAAATCATATCCATTTGCCAAACTGTCTAATTTCAAATGTAGCTCTATTTGTCACAATTACAGTAACCATGCAATAATACTGCCAGGGTGAAAACAGCTGAAATCATGAAAATTGATTTAGTCAAACGGGTGATTTTAATGTTCTTATTCACATGTATATCCTGTACAGCTCATACATTCCCAGGTACACATGAGGTTAAGACACATAGAAAGTTCTTCTAAACATTCCTACAGTATGACAACAATGAGCAAGGGAATACATTCACAGATAATCTTGTCACCCGCATGTATGTGCATGTGTGTGTGTGTGTGTGCGTGTTTGTGTGTGTTTGCGTGTGTGTGTGTGTATGTATATGTATGTGTGTGTGTGTGTGTTTGCGTGTGTGTGTGTGTGTGTGTGTATATGTGTGTGTGTGTGTATGTGTGTGTGTGTGTGTGTGTATATGTGTGTATGTGTGTATGTATGTGTGTGTTTGTGTGTGTATGCGTGTGTGTGTGTGTGTGTGTGTATGTGTATGTGTGTGTATGTGTGTATGTATGTATGTGTGTGTGTGTATGTGTGTGTGTATGTGTGTGTGTGTGTGTGTGTGTGTGTGTGTTTTCTCTCTACATGTCTCAGAGACAGAGAGGCACACAGAAAGAAAGTGATTTGAATGAATGTCTGGCTGAGAGAAGAGAATCTCCTAACTGACTCCAGGACCCGATCTTTCCCGCTCACGACTGCGCTGTTCCTCCATTAATAGGGCTTTGTTAGCAGAACCGCCACTCTCAGCCAGCACCGTGTTCTCAGTCTGACTCTGCTGGCTGCGTCGGGTACGAACGCACTCGTCCCCTAAGCTGGTTCCCAATATTTACAAGCACACCCAAATCCGTAAGAGAATTCAATTGAACACAGATGGCAGGAAATACCTCTGAAATGACAGTGGCCAAACTCAACCACAAAACATGAGAGTAACCCTGGATAGGAGACGCATGGAGCACATCTTATGGACTGTCTTCCTCACCCCCCCTCCCCCAACGCCCCCCCCCCCACTCCATCTGCCCCTGATTACCGTCTGACATGAGTGAAGATTTATAGGACTTCTGTAAAACAAGTAATCAATTTGCAGCAATTATTGTATATTTTTTAATGGTTTCAGAGGGGCGTCGGGCGAAATAAATGAATGTTTAGGCAATGAGGGGAAATTCCCATGATGCCTTGCACAGTCCAAAATGAGGGGTTGAATTTAAGTGGCCATAATTACATTGTATTTAAATGGAAAAACATTTGAAAATGATTATTGTGTTACCTACACACTGTGCATAACCTTCTGTAATTCTCCAAGGGGATGCCTGTTATTAAAAAAAAAGGGGCAAAAACAGATGTTTACATGCATGGGGAAAGACGGCAGATCATATTACACATCCTATTTTTGTTATGATGTTTTAGTGGAAGAGGAATATTGGACTGGTTGTTGGTGAGGGGGATCTGTTCAAAGCATGCGTGGTAATTGCTTGGCTTTGAGGGTTCCGCCGAGGGTTGAGGCAATGCTCCTCAAAGCTCCTCCACGTTTGGGCAAAATAATGAGTATTAGCTAGTCAAGGTGATTAGGGGGCGACTTGGCCTTTTCCTCTTTGAGGAAAATGAGTTTTTTCGAAAAAGACATAATTTGCTTTGACAGCAGAGGCAGAGAGGGGAAGCTTTTATTTTGATTTGATTATTCGTGTTGTTTCATGTCAGCATTTCCATGGCCTCAGATCTCAGAGCAGGGAGTAAAGTGATCTGATCCAAAATAGGAACTTAACCCCTGAGCGTATCCTCAAAACAAACGTATTCTTACATCTGAGGACTGATGACACACGGACCCTTACTCCTGGTCCCTCCATTCTGTGTTAAAGAGAGGGCGACGCAGTGCCCCCCTAACGATGTCACTCCACATACATCACCTGAACACACATACATCACCTGAACACACATGCATCACCTGAACACACATGCATCACCTGAACACACATGCATCACCTGAACACACATGCATCACCTGAACACACATGCATCACCTGAACACACATGCATCACCTGAACACACATGCATCACCTGAACACACATACATCACCTGAAAACACATGCATCACCTGAACACACATGCATCACCTGAACACACATGCATCACCTGAACACACATGCATCACCTGAACACACATGCATCACCTGAACACACATACATCACCTGAACACACATACAGCACCTGAACACTGGCACTTCCTCGCTTATTCACTCAGCGCATGACACACATGGCTGGATCACCATCAGGACATGTCCCCCGACACAAACACAGAGGGATGTGGTAAAATGTCGTTGTGGAGCACACCAATCACTATCATACGCCTAGGCAGGCAGGATACAGAAAACGACATCTTTTCATGACCCTTCTCTATTGGGCCTCGCTAGCATAGAAGGTGCAACAGTGACAGAGTATCTTCATAACTCTTCAGAGCCAATAGGACGGGGGCCCCTGCATTTTTCACTGTGTAAACCTGTGTTGAGTTTCAAACCACACATACCTAAGGACGTGAGCGATCCCATTCTCCCTTTTATCGTGTGGGGAGTCCTCTCTCACCAAAAGATTTGGCTCTCTGCGCTCCCCCTCCACATCCCTTCCAGCTCGCCTCCACACACACACACACACACACACACACACACACACACACACACACACACACACACACATACACACACACACAGCTAAGGCCTCAGGTAACCTGAGATGGACGGTCCACCAGACATTATATATCATCTCACATCAAACAGAGCCTCACAATGCTGGTGGTGGGGAGGGGGGTGGGGCGTCCAGCCAGCCCCTCATCTGACTGAGGACTCAGGAAGGACACATGGTGGGACACCACTTGAGAAATGATGCCATGACTTAGGAACCCCAGTGTTTGGAGGGATTAAGGTGCTGTGAGGCCAGTGAAATAGTACCGAATGACACCTATGGAAACACATTCAATCTTGCATGGTGGGGGGTCAATATTCAGCTATTTATACAGACAGCAGCAGGGCACGGCACACTGGATGAGACAGGGCCACCATCAAAGAACTTTACAAGCAAATATATTCCCACTGTGTAAGCATTTGGATGTCCAGGCATTAAACCATCCAGTGTTTTCCCTTCCCTCGTTTAATGGCTGTAATAAGACCTCTTTTATTATGATTTCTGCTCTCACAACACTCTTCCCCCCGAACAGTCTCTGAGTCAGGTCCCAAAGACCACAAGACATGGCTGAGATGAGACCTGGGCCCGGTCTATATACTGGAGACAAAGCGCTTTTTTCGGTGTTGTTAATTTGTCTTTCAGGCGTTCTCCTTCTCTCTGCTGCGACAGTCCTGGGTCGGTGAGTGCAACATGGCCCCCTGTGTCCGAGGAGGGTCCGTCGTGCTGGTGTGGATGGGCGTAGGCGTCTGGGGGAATGCCTGCGTTTTGGCTCGGCGTGAGATCGTACTGTGTAGCACATGCAGACGATAATGAGTAGAAATAAAGAAATCATTCTTCTTCATTTGAACCACTCCATCTTAACCATCTGTGTTGTTTGGCTCTGCATGGCCAGTGAGTTTTAAGGGCTGCGCGAGGAGGAATCCTCGAGGGCTCGGGGCCCTGCCATGTGTCAAGTCCTTCACATAACCTGGCATTCATTGTGAAGTTCTTTTACGGACCATAAAAAAATATTAATTTAGTCCCTGAACTGTTTTCCAATAACGACTCCAAACCCATAAAAGGGTTTTACTTTTATTTGAAGCACTTTGAAATGCAAATGTTTGTTTGCTTACGCACAGAAAAAGATGAATACGAGATCTTAAAAAAAAGAAATTTGTTGTGAAATATGAATTCTCACCATTTGACATCATCCCGAAGACAAACAAGCCAAGAAAATGGTTGGGTTCAGGATGGTGCAATCTTTTTGTGCTGTTAAATGAGTATATCTTGGCAGGAGCTAGTGTACATATCCTGATGCTTCGCCTCTCTCTCTCTCTCTCTCTCTCTCTCTCTCTCTGGCCGGCTCACCTCATGCCGGAGAGCTGGTGGGCCTTGTAGAAGACTGGCGTCTACCGTGGCCAGATCATCCATGTTTTCATGATGAGACCAGGCTTGTAAAATGTGCACTCTAACTAAATGGGATTTTAGATTTATGACTAATGCTTCAGTATCTACTGTCCAATGGGGCTAATAAGATTAGTTTACTTTCACTAAAAGTTGTGGTTTTCAGAGTAAATACCAAACTTTTCATTGATAAAATATAATGCTTATTTTACAATACTAAAAATATTTCTTTTAAAGCCCTCAGACTACCTGCTTTCAAAATATGCATTTAGTAGCTCCATAAGTTCACTAGCCCATTTCGTTTATAGTTCCAGCTTGTGTCTAGTTGGAGTCAAAAGCAGCATTTTTCAGAACAATAATGTCTGTGTTGTAAAAATAACAATAGATTTATTGTTCCCAGAATAAAGTGTATCAAAATCCTTAAAAAATGTTTACAAATAAAAAAAACACATGTTTGTAGTTTAGTGGGAAGCCAATACCATGTCATTTCTTTGCAATATGATATCACGACATGCATCAAAATAATCAGAAACATGACGGAGGAATCAATATGAATCTGTAACTATAGCGATTCAAATAAGCCATCAAATTACTGCCAAAGCCAATTGAGGGGACAACATTTTGAAAAGCTACTCACATTGCTTTGATACTGGTATATCGGATATCTTTTATTGAGCAATTAAGTCTGCCACTCTAAGATACTATGAATACTGTAAAACACGCGGAATACTGTAGAAACATCTAAAGGCCGGGGGACAAGTTTGAGTATAAAAGGTCATGTTTTATTCAACATGCTCAACGAGGCTGTGCCGGCAGCTTGGTGTGCGAAGGCAGTTTCTCGGTTTGAGCCTAGAAAGAGCGGCCTAACTGGCCGGGACTGCCTGGAGATCATTAGAAAGCCAAAGTGGTCTGAAGATGTGGCTAACCCTGTGTAAACAAAGACAGCGCAGGAGAAGACCAGGCAGAGTCTTCTCAGAGATGTGTGGTTGGCAGCGTTCTCCTCGTGTGGAATGAGAAACATGTTTCTCAAGCTCCGCGTTCATCTCGAAACGAAAGTGTCTTTCTTTGACGGACGGGGCAGAGGGAGTAGGTGAGGAACACAGCTATAATGAAACCTACAACACGGCAAAATGGCCGCCCATTATCATATAAATCCTTATTATTTCATCAAATGTTTTTCTCTGTAAACTGTAAATTGTCAAAGGAAGTCACAAAGTCACAGATCACAGTCCTAAACCTTAAAATCCTCTTTACCCGAGCAATGTGTACCTTCAGCGTCTCAGGCGTCGACTTACAAGCTGTCAGTCGCAGTCGCACAGTCCCACAGTAGGCCTATGTTACCCCCTGGAACAGCAAACACCCTGTCAAAGCCCATGTACCCCTCTGATGGCCCCGCCATGCATAACGCTGCCCAACAGGGGCAGCCCAACAGGCAGCAGGCATTTGTTAGTTAGTGAGTGTTCCAATTAGGCCCGGCCCGCCCCTCTCAGGAGCGCCGGGCTGTTTTGACTGAGCTGTCTCAGAGAGGGTCCGGCCGTGGAGACGCACAGCATGTGTAAGAGATTAGCGGCCTGGGCCCGACGTAGTGAGGTCAGGGGGAGAGTGGCCGGGGCCCGGTGTAGTGAGGTCAGGGGGAGAGTGGCCCGGTGTAGTGAGGTCAGGGGGAGAGTGGCCCGGTGTAGTGAGCCCAGGTCAGGGGGAGAGTGGCCCGGTGTAGTGAGCCCAGGTCAGGGGGAGAGTGGCCCCGGTGTAGTGAGCCCAGGTCAGGGGGAGAGTGGCCCGGTGTAGTGAGCCCAGGTCAGGGGGAGAGTGGCCGGGGCCCGGTGTAGTGAGGTCAGGGGGAGAGTGGCCCGGTGTAGTGAGGTCAGGGGGAGAGTGGCCCGGTGTAGTGAGCCCAGGTAAGGGGGAGAGTGGCCCGGTGTAGTGAGCCCAGGTCAGGGGGAGAGTGGCCCGGTGTAGTGAGCCCAGGTCAGGGGGAGAGTGGCCCGGTGTAGTGAGCCCAGGTCAGGGGGAGAGTGGCCCGGTGTAGTGAGCCCAGGTCAGGGGGAGAGTGGCCGGGGCCCGGTGTAGTGAGCCCAGGTCAGGGGGAGGGCAGCGAGTGGATGGAGGAGGGCGAGGAGATCCAGCCCTATCTGGCCCATCTGAGCCAGTCACACGGGCTGTCTGCTACAAACACACCAGGCACTGGCCTGTAATGTGATTATGCTTTTTTGTAGTGTGTGTGTGTGTGTGTATGTGTGTGTGTGTGTGTGTGTGACATGTGCGTGTGACTATGCTCCTGCGGGTCTCGTTTCCTGGTGGGACACACAGCGCCCATGTCACCCCACAGAGACATGCTTTAGCTCCCAGTGAAGAAGTAGTTAACAGTTAGGAGAGACGTCCATTCTACAGGGAGCTAAAGTGAACCGTACCGTACCGTACTGTACTTCTCTAGCTTGGATTCCACATTTGTGGTCAGCTCGGAGAGCACAGAGATGTTCTGTCAGATGTGAACAGTCCCAGTTTGGGTATGTATGCTGAATAATGCAAAATGAATGGTCCACATGCTCATAGAGGCCATCATTAGCCAAGACGCTAAATGAAAACCAACTGTGCGGGAACAATAAAATAATTTGTCAGGGGAAAAGAGTGCAGATAAATTTTGCAAAGCATTTTCCAACTGGCCGACGTTCTGGAGACGGAGGCCAACTGCTCAGCACCTGGCTGTCACTGGCTTCTCTGCCCTGCTTCACTTCAGCTTTAAAAGCTCAGCTATTAGAGCGCTGTCAATGCCAGCTCAAAGAGACTGATTAAGGCTTTTTATCAGTATTAGTCAACATGTGCAGTGAGGCCACTTTTTAAGGGCAGAAAAGAGCGAGAGGACAAAAAAAACACAAAACCCCAGATTCCCTCCTTCCTCAAACGTATGACTCAGCTTCGCTGAACACATACTGGGGCAGACGCCAATTTTTCTCCCAAATATTCTTGTCAAAAACTCAAAGTGATATATAAGAATCGTTTCCTGTTACGTGTGTAGGTTTAAATGGAAGCCTTGTGAGCCTGTGCGTCGTTCTTTTTTTATACAGATCGAAGAATCCCAGAAAATCAGTTTGATGGTATATATGGCATATATGGTATATATGGTATATATGGTGTATATGGTATATATGGTGTATATGGTATAATGGTATATATGATGTATATGGTATATATGGTGTATATGGTATAATGGTATATATGATGTATATGGTATATATGGTATATATGGTGTATATGGTATATATGGTGTATATGGTATAGATGGTATATATGGTGTATAAGGTATATATGGTGTATATGGTGTATATGGTATCTATGGTATATATGGTATAATGGCATATATGGTATATATGGTATATGTGGTGTATATGGTGTATATGGTATATATGGTGTATATGGTATATATGGTATAATGGTATGTATGGTGTATATGGTGTATATGGTATATATGGAATAATGGTATATATGGTATATATGGTATATATGGTGTATATGGTATCTATGGAATAATGGTATATATGGTATATATGGTATATATGGTGTATATGGTATCTATGGTATGTATGGTATAATGGCATATATAGTATATATGGTGTATATGGTATATATGGTATATATAGTATCTATGGTATATATGGTATATGTGGTGTATATGGTATATATGGTGTATATGGTATATATGGTATAATGGTATATATTGTATATATGGTGTATATGGTATATATGGTGTATATGTGATATATGGTGTATATGGTATATATGGTATATATGGTGTATATGTATGGTGTATATGGTATATTGGTATATATGGTATAATGGTATAATGGTATATATGGTATATATGGTATAATGGTATAATGGTATATATGGTATATATGGTATAATGGTATAATGGTATAATGGTATATATGGTATAATGGTATAATGGTATATATGGTATAATGGTATATATGGTATAATGGTATAATGGTATATATGGTATAATGGTATATATGGTACAATGGTATATATGGTACATGGCTTCTCTCGCTGGGCTGTACTTCCGTTGAGCTGGGAAAGCCCGTATAACCGTCAGGCCAGCGAGGACAGTCAGCTGCCCTGGTTCCTATTAGTAGGAGATTGTTTTCTTTTCCACATTTGCTATGGCCAGAATGAGCCATGGTCCACTCCCAGCACCCCCCCCCCCCCACCCCCACTCCTCTACCCCTCCACCCTCCAACCCCACCCCCTCTCCTCTACCCCTCCACCCTCCACCCCCCCACTCCTCTACCCCTCCACCCTCCAACCCCACCCCCTCTCCTCTACCCCTCCACCCTCCACCCCCCCACTCCTCTACCCCTCCACCCTCCACCCCCCCCACTCCTCTATCCCCCTACCCCCACTCCTCTACCCCTCTACCCACCAACCCCACCCCCTCTCCTCTACCCCTCCACCCTCCACCCCCCCCACTCCTCTATCCCCCTACCCCCACTCCTCTACCCCTCTACCCACCAACCCCACCCCCTCTCCTCTACCCCTCCACCCTCCACCCCCCCCCCACTCCTCTACCCCCCCACCCCCTCTCCTCTACCCCTCCACCCCCCCACTCCTCTACCCCTCCACCCTCCAACCCCACCCCCTCTCCTCTACCCCTCCACCCTCCACCCCCCCCCACTCCTCTATCCCCCCACCCCCACACCTCTATCCCTCCACCCTCCACCCCCCACCCCCCTCTGCTCTACCCACCCACCCCCACTCCTCTACCCCTCCACCTCTCCTCTACCCCCCCACCCCCACTCCTCTACCCCTCCACCCCCCCCACACTCCTCTACCCCCCCCACTCCTCTACCCCCCAACCCCCACTCCTCTACCCCTCCACCCCCAACCCCCAACACTCTCTACTCTTCCCCTCCACCCCCCACACCCCTCTTCAACCCCCCTCTCCTCTACCCCCCTCCATCCCCCACCCCCCCTGCGTGGGATCAAACTCTTTCTCAAAGCTTGTTTGAGTCAGATGTGTGTTATCCCACTCTGAATACTACACATACACATACTGTACACACACACACACACACACACACAAGCGTGCGCGCACACACACACACACACACACACACACAGCTCGCTGGCACACAAGTCATGGCCCTCTTTGAAGGCTGGTTCAGTGTTCCCATACCTGTCCATCTCCTGTCCCCTACTGTGCCCTGCTCCAGCTCTGCCCCCCTCCCACACGTGTTCTACTACCCCCCCTCCCTGCTGCCCCCTCCCTGCTGCCCCCTCCCTGCTGCCCCCCCTCCCTGCTGCCCTTGCCAGCACTAACCCACTAAGTGCTCAACATGATGTTTGTATTAAGCAGCTTTTTAAATAAACCGACAGTTGAACCGGCAGGGAACATTCTGGAAGTATGTGAGGAGGTGCACACACAGGGCGCGAGAGTCCTCGCTTTGACCTACGCTAACCTATGACCTGTGCACATTACAAGAGGTCTTGTCTTCCAATTGGCTTGATGGTTTGAGGCTCATCCTTGATAAGAGCTACAGTCACCGCAAAGGAACAGTAGATGAACAGGTACAGTAGAAGAACAGGTACAGTAGAAGAACAGGCACAGTAGAAGAACAGGTACAAGAGCAAAATATCGCAAAGCATGAAATGCTGAATCAGCCCGGTTTCACTGAGATCAAACGAGTGAATGGATGACTGATGTCTTCTCATGTCCCGGTGGAAACGTTTGGAAACAGGAAGTAGCTCATCTGTGAGATATGGTTTCAACTCCAGAGGGTGAGATCAAGTCCACATCTCTAGCAACATAAGCTAAAAGCTCAAGTCATCTCACATTCCTCTGATTCCCTAACCCGTTAAAACACCCTAGCGAGTGTTATCAAACACCACAAGACACTGCCATAGAAGTAATGTCTGACAAGAAACTCCATCTTTATGAGGGGATAGTTCACCTAAACAACCCCAACAATCCCTTGAATGATCCATTTAAGGTGAGTATCCCTGGTCCAAACGGCCGGCGCCGTGCAGCTTCAGGCTGAGGTGGTCCAGCTACAGTGAACACAGAGGACAGGAGGATCCGGTTCCCCTCCGGGTCCAGGACAGAAAAGACGCTACATGCAGAATCACAATCTACCATGGGAAATGTCATCTTCTTATCACATATAGCATCTCCCAACTCCAATATTAACCCACTGAACAGTGGTCCCCTCAATTCAAATATAATTGAAGGATGTAAAAAATAACCCAGAGCATGCTGGGAGATCGCAGCACTGGCATGGATCCTCCTGACTTTATGAACATCCAGCGCTGGTCTGGCCCAGCTCCCAGCTCCCAGCTCCCAGCTTCCGGTTCCCGCCTACTGTGGGCATTAACCTGAGCGTGGCACCAAGCCCCCCGCCTGTAGCCCTCCACTTCCTCTGAGCGCCTACCGTATGTACAGTAGCACAGTATATCCACGACACCCACAAGATAGGGAGCTGTGAAGAGTTTCAAGAGGACATACAGTAGATACACCTGTGCTTCAGTTTTCTGGTCAGATAATAGAAGCACGGTGTGTTCTCTGAAAATGTTTTCTATTTTAATAGAGCCAAATAGAGTAGACAACTGTGTTGTGACATAGTTACTGCACCATTGTTATTACACTACATGTCTATAAAACATCACCCCTACAGACTCATCTGAACATACACATGAAAACTACAAGTAACACAGTAACATCATTTCTCTTTCTTCGGTTTATGGTGGATGACGGCCCACATAATTCACAAGCATTGCGAAAGAAAAGTGTTTTTTCTCTAAACAAACTAAATTCAGTGGCAGTGCCTACTCTTATGCGGTTATTAGTCCGGGGTAGGCTCGGAGGGTAATTTAATATCGCGCAGAGCTGGATTGGATTGCAGAGGGCTGGAGAATAACTAATTCTTCACGAACGCTGGGGCTTTTATTAGCAAGCAGTAATAAAATATATAAACTGCACTATTAGACTTTATAATGTCTTTCATAGTTCTCTAGGGCCAAGCCAGCCAATCGGCATGTCCGCTGGCTGGGCACTGCCCCATGGCAGCTTCCTGGCACAAACGCAGAGCGAACAACAGAGCGGATAAACTGAGCCTGTTGGCTGATTTCTGGGCTCTGCTAATGAAGGCATAAACCCGCTCCGAGATCAGCATGTTTGCTCGTTTGTTTTTGACCAGTCAGATGAAGCCGATGGCTGATTGGTCTGGTGATTGGTCTCTGACATGCTCAGCCTTGTAAAAGGCTGTTTCAGACAGTAACCACAGCAGAATATGTACATCTAGAACATGTTGCTGCTCTTAGAACATCCAGAACATGCTGCTGCTCTTAGAACATGCAGTACATGCTGATTCTCTTAGAACATGCAGAACATGCTGCTGCTCTTAGAACATCCAGAACACGCTGCTGCTCTTAGAACATCCAGAACACGCTGCTGCCCTTAGAACATCCAGAACATGCTGCTGCTCTTAGAACATGCAGAACATGCTGATGCTCTTAGAACATGCAGAACATGCTGATGCTCTTAGAACATGTTGATGCTTTTAGAACTGGTGTTGAGTTGAGTACAGCGCAATACCACTGCTGCTTATTATAAAAATTGTTCATATGTTAGAAAATGTACAGTATTACAAGTAACAAGTCACTCCTTTCCTCCCTCTCTCCCTTCCTCCCTCTCTCCCTTCCTCTCTCCCTCCCTTCCTCCCTCCCTCTCTCCCTTCATCCCTCCCTCCCTTCCTTCCTCCCTCTCTCTCTTCCTCCCTCCCTTCCTCCCTCCCTTCCTCTCTCTCTCCCTTCCTCCCTCCCTTCTTTCCTCTCTCCCTCCCTTCCTCTCACCCTTCCTCCCTCCCTTCCTCTCTCCCTTCCTTCCTTACTTCCTCTCTCTCTTCCTCCCTCCCTTCTTTCCTCTCTCCCTTCCTCCCTCTCTCCCTCCCCTCCTCCCTCCTTACCTCCCTCTCTCCCTCCCTCGCTCCCTCCCCTCCTCCCTCCTTTCCTCCCTCTCTCCCTTCCTTCCTCCCTCCCGCTCCGCCTTCCTCCCTCTCTCTCTTCCTCACTCTCTCTCCCTCCCTCCTTCTCTCCCTTTCCTCCTCCTCCTCTTCCTCCTCCTCCTCATTTCTCATGTCTCTCTCTGTCCATCTCTCTCTCTCTCTCTCTCTCTCAGCAGGGAGCCTGTCTGACTGGCCCTCCGGGGCCCCGCGGAGCGACGGCCGGTCATCTCGGTGCCGCAGATCCCAGAGGATTTTTCTTTGATGAGGCAAAAGCAGCGCAGAGCCAAGAACAGCAAGTGCCCCGGCCGAGATGTAAATCACAGAGCCACCCGTGCGCTCAGTCATCCAGGAGAGATGCAGACGCAGGCGCTGCCGTCTGAAAATGCATGAGTAATACCGCTTCTATGCACAGTGTGGTTAGCTGAGGCATGTCTCTCCTGGCACTGGGAGAGAGAGAGGAGAACGAGAGGGGAAGAGGAGTGAGGGAACAAGAGAGAGAGAGAGAGAGAGAGAGAGAAAGGGGGAAGAGGGGAAAGAGAGAGAGAGATGGAGAAAGTGAGAGAGGGAGAACCCCCTTAATCTCTGCTGGGAGTCAGTGAAAGAGTTCAGGCAAAACAATCATATCTATTTCACATGAAGAAGAAACTGAATATTCTTTCTCAAAAAAAGTCAAATAAAGAATGGGAAAGTGTGTCTGAACCTACATGAGTGATTCTCAAGACAAGGTTCAGGCTAAAAATACATTTTATGATGACATGTCAGAGCCAAAGACGCCCCCCCCTCTCGATTAAACTTAAGTACAAATCACATTTCCTCTGGTATTCCAGAGATATTTCGACATTCATTTGAACCACATTATAATTTAGCAGAGAGACTGTTTGGGTTTCATTGGCAGGGAACTCTTGCTCTTTAAAGTTTAAGATTCCTTTGGTTATAGCGACATGCCACAGTCGTACCACGTTGATCGAATACGAATGGAAACAATTGACCTTGTAACATCCAAGGGATGTACCACAGAGCAGCGGAGAGGAGGGAGTCGAGGGGAACCCAGTGTGTTTGTGTGCGTTTCCTCACATTTTCATCCAAGGGATTCGCAGCCCACAGGTCCTTTGCTTCTCAGATGACACTCCTGAGGAAATGCTGTGTCATCAGAACCTTATCTTATCGCCTTATCTCTCTTAACTCAGCCTCGGCCAAGCTGATGCAACATGAATTTCTTAATCTCAGAACATCTTTAATTTCCACAGACGTCATGAGTATTCCTAGGCTGTGATGGAGAGAGGTGATTCAACTCTGCCTGTTGCCAGACTCAACAGTCTCTCTCTCTCTCTTTCTCTCTCTCTCTCTCCCTCTCTCTCTCTTCCCCTCTCCCTCTCTCTCTGACTCAGGAAGTGCTCTCACTCAATTACCCAGAGTTCCCTCCTCTCACCCTCGGCCCAGACGGAGGTTTACAGGAATACCACAGCCAGATCATCATGGACAGAGCTTTATGAATCAACGGAACATGCTGCAAATATTACCCCGCCACCCCGCTCCGCCCGTCCCCGCTACGAGCCGCGCCGTCCAATGTGCCCGTGCCTCACGGCTGAGGTCATACGAGTCACCGAGAGACGTGGGCTGGGAAGCGCCGGACCCTGGGAACGCGCGGTGGAGAGAGAGGCTCAGATGAAGTCAGAACAGGGTCAGTTTCATGATGGTCTGCTCTGCGCATACTTTCTCAAGTCTGGGATTGATTTGGATGTCAGGTGTAGCTCCAGTTGGGCAGCTAGCAGAGGCTTGTCCCACCAGCATCCAGAATAGCACTCGCACTTCATATTTTAGGTATAGTAGTAAAAAAGAAAAATGGCACTTATCCTGTTTGTTTCTCTGGCATTGGGACTGCTGGTGGTTCTCGCTCTTGTTGAAATACTTGTCTACAAGCAACTTACACAAGCTATGCACAAAGGCTTGGAAAAGGGCCATGAGGCACTTATGACACAGTAGCAACTTAAAAGCAAGCACTTTAACAGTCGGCTGTTACACATTATCACACTCGTCATTCCTAGGGGTACATGCGTCTGTTGGGGGAAAACACAGGAAATCAAGTCAGTTTAGGGAATTTCAACGTGGGTGCCAATGCCACTTCATCTACATTGTCCACACAGAAAAAGAGAGAGAGAGAGAGAGGGTGTGTGTGTGTGTGTGTGTGTGTGTGTGTGTGTGTGTGTGTGTGTGTGTGTGTGTGTGTGTGTGTGTATGTACAGTAAGAGGACGTTGCCATAGCCACAAGGACTCAGTCCTGAATCGATTACTCATCGTTTTATAAGCTGAATCAACAGTCAGGCCAGTGCATTTATCTAAGAGAGCGATTCCAGCACAATCCTCTAATTCAAACAGTTTCCTCAAGAACGCTCACAAGATCCCAGGCAACAAAGACTCAGCCAGGAGAAACTTTAGTAAGGTATCAAATTATGTTCAAATACACACTTAATTCATTCATTCACTGTCATTCAAACATATTCCTTTTACAGAAAGTATTTTTCTTAGCAAGCTAAATATTTTCTTTGCTGGTGGGCACTGATATTTATAGTTCAGTAGCCTCATGGTGGAGATGATCAACTCCTGTTACCCTCTGTAAGAGCAATACTAACCAGGAGAAGTTTTCATGAAGCAGCTTTTCACTAACCTTTATGCAATTTTTAGCACAAGATTCCTTCACAACACTGTATTAAGGAAAACGATAACCATGATTTGATTTCACTTTCATAATCAACCACTGTTTGGAAGAAAGTTGCTGTCCATTAGTGGGAACCCAGTAAGCTGCTTAGGTTCGACAGGGTTCTCAGTTTGAGCGTCGTTTGTCTGGGTCTCTCCCTGGCCGTCATGGCCGTTCTATCAGAGTACAGGATGCAGTCACTACTACTACTCATCACCAGCTCCCTCACTGGTCTCACACTCACCCTGACTTCCCTCACACGCTGAGAAGAGTCTCTCCTGGTAGCTGATCATCCGAAACCTGCTCTGCTCATCCCAGATATCTCAGTTCAGTCTCAAGGTGAGTCTTCTCCACAATATGGGACTGTCTTACGGCCGTTCAGTTACATCATACACAGTATGGCTTCTGGGCTCCGGCATAGACTGACAATGAATAATAACAGGAATTAATTACCTTTTGGGTAACAGTTTATAGTAACTGTCCTTTATAAGCCATTTATAAACTATATGTGGATAACTGGATAACTATGAACGTTGTAAACACTTACAGTGCACTGTATTGTATAGATGGGTAATTGATCAGTAAACAGAACCACTGAATAAGATTGAAATCAAAGCCAATCAAACACGGAAGGTCCCTCATTAGAGGCTCAGTTGTCAGGTTTGGTTCCTCTGTTCAAAGTCACACAAGTTCTGTGTCTCATTTCTGAAAAAAGAGCTGCTATCTATTTTTGAGGGCCAGATATCCAACGCATACATCTGCAATAATCCTCAACAGGTCAGTTAGAGCCCTAGGCCAAGTAACAGAGAGGATCATGGGACAGGATCACTGAAACCACACGTGATACAGACGCCTGAAGATCGCGCATGCGCTCAGCTCAGCCACCGAGCCGCAAACCCCGCAAGACAGACCTGAGATGGGGGTACCTGAGGAGAGCGAGCCTCAACTTCTGTTCCCCTCTCAGCAAGAAGGAGAGCGTATGGGAAAAGTATAGAAGAAAGAGTACCCCTGAGAAACGTGTCAGTCCAATAACAACATGTAGTTACTGCTACTGTTATATTTTCAAAAGAGCAAATCACCAAAATATTCCTACCTGAAGAAACTGTGCTTTCATCACTTGGGAGCTTTTGAAACAGACCTCTCTTCTTTCTTCGGTTTTAGAGTTTTAGGTCTACCTGTCACTTTTCTCTCTTGGATGTGTATGTGTATTTTCTGCTACTGCATGTCAAATGTATATAATTGATTTACAGGAACATTCCTGAGTCTGTGTTCAGAGGGGCAGGATGGTTGGCTGTGTCGGTGCCATCGATGTACAACAGGGCCTACTTTGTGTTCCTATGATGGTGACATACTAAGAACGCCTGATCGCGCTGGGAAAACTAAGACGTGTGTCCACAGTAAACCCAATAAAATAAAATCAATCTACCTTCCCCACACTTTTACAATATAAAAACATGCCCTAAACTGTAAAAAAAATAAAATAAGAAAAAGTAGAAATTCAGAAGTATCCTTTCAAGCTTACTTTTTACCACAAAGGACACCAAAGTAAAAAAAAAAAAGAAGTAAATTGGCACTTGTCTGAATATCCATCAGCATAGACAATAACTTGATCCACAAACATAAAACATTCACAGAGAGCAAGTTCAAAAGCACTATAAAGACAATGAGACGATTCATGCCGGTTTGGGACGATGATTAGGGCACGATTGTGCTCCAAAAGCTCCTAAATTCTGGGACACATTCAGACACACATGGTTTGTGTTTGGCAAGAAGAAACAAGAATCAAACCCTTTGAGCCTTTTTTTGTGAGAGGATGATTGCTAATATAAAAGTCAGTTCTGTATAATCATAATTTAGGATGGGTGAGTAATTACCTCCCCCCTCTCTCCTACTCAACAACACTATCTAAACAGGATGTAGTAGGCTTTCACAATGACAACGAGACTATTCTGTTTTCCACACAGTCAGTGGATTGTGTTCTCCGCTGTCTGTTGACTGTGGTTATAGACAAGCAGGCAACGGGGCCAGAGATTATGCTCCCACATATGGACGAATATCTAAAATGATAATACTGTATGTATGTGACAAAACAGAAAACCTTTTAACACAACAAATGCTATGTATGTTTCAAGGATGAGGTGAGGGCTAAACTGATACTTTTGTGGAAGGACCAAAGAACAGCCATATGTACACATATCATACCATTATAAAGCAGACATAATTTGCATATGCAGCTAGTGAGGTAGAGCCAATCATCTACTCACACCAAGATTACATTATCTCATTGCGCTGAAGCCTACAGTTGGTAGATATAGAAACATACTGGTTCCAAGCTAGAATCATCACACAGCAGTGCCATCACACCTGGTGGCTGCTTGTTTTCTCCTCAACAATATGATATGGAATAGTTACAGTAGCCATACTTATACTGTGCATTATTAAGTTATATTGAATTACAATATCACACACATCTACTCTGTACAGCATAGGATGGAGCCCTCCTCGGATTCCTGAGAGTCAGGGACAAGAATATTTCGTAAATCCAGGACATATACTACATGTATTATCAGTTTCTGTTGTATTTTTGTCATCGAGAATATTGTGTTATGGCCATTATTGTTACTGTATGTTGGTCATGTTATGAATGTCAGAATAACAAATAGAAGGTACATAAGGAAGCTCCGGAGATTTCATGTTCACCACTGGCCCAACAGACTGCGTGCAGTCACATCTGTAGACAGACAGACACTGCTGGAAGTTCTAAATGATCTGGCAGTTAGTCTTTTCCACATGTAGCACTTTTGTGTGTTAAGATGACTTTGATTGTGGTGGTTTTTAAGAAATTGGCTCGATTATCTCTGAGCTCTGTACCTAATTAATCTATACTGTGAAGCCTCATCCACAACTGCAAACATGGTTTTGTCAATAACAGTGTGACGAGATCACAGAGGGGAATAAAGATGCCATGTGTGAAAGCAGCTTAATAAAATCGACCAAATTATAGTTGTTCATGCTTAATATTTAATGATATTCAGATAGTGTGCCTTGAAATCATATAATAGCCTATTATAATATATAAATATAATTGATGTATATGCTATTATAGATGTATTTATACGGCTATGCTAAATAGAATTTCAATTAATTATATAAAATATTTTTCCCAAATTAAGTCGCAATAGTTTCTGTAAAGATATTAGGCTAACAATTACGGAAGTTGCTAGGATTAGAGGCGTCAATAAAAGTGGGAGGATTTAAGTGATCAATGTTCAAGCTTTGCCTACCTTGTCCAGGTGAAAGCGAGAAGCCCACGCGATCAGCTTTGGCTGTCAAATGCACTTTCTCTTGACTTCCATAGCGCTCCTCCGACACGGCGAGTCGCTTCGGACTGGGGCAGTGCATCTGACCCGAGTGATGAGGGCTCAGGCAAGTCTGAGGTCCAAAACCATCGTTCCCGATGCGTCTCGCACAGATTTCCGATTTGCTGCTGTACATGGAGAGAGTCATCCCCGGGAAGTCTGAGAAAGCTGGGGTTTGACAGTGACTGACCATCTCGATGAGCGCGGAAGACTTCTGCATTGGAATCTCAGGGTACTCGGTGTGCACGCGCTCCTCACATTTACCTGCGTTCGGGGACAAAAACATACCAGGTTTGAGGGCCGAAAACATGCCTTGACCACAGTAAAGTTACGCACCATTGGTCATCTACCTAGGCTACAACATTTATCCGGGTGATGGCAGTGGACAATGCACTGGACCGCAACCCAATCTCTTCGTGATTGCACCTACCTTATCAAACTTGAAGGGGGGGAATCTGAACGGTTTGTGCCCGCATCTCCGTCCAAATGTTATGTAGTTTTCAATGGGATTAATCCTCAGTAGCATCCCCTCCACTCATCCTGAAACAGTATCTGGAGTTTCAAGTCTCAGCATCCAAAACGTGCGTCTTCCCACTGATTGACATCGGATAAGTCCAGTGTGAGTCGGGGTTTTTTCTCTAACGCCTCTCTGGACCAATGGGAGCGCGATGCGAGGATCGGGGAGGATACGGGGATATTGATCGTGGTTCTTATGCCTATTTCGAGTGAGAAAATGTGTCGGGGTGTTCATGTTGACGTTTGAGAGTGCTTGCTGCTAGCTGGACAGGTGCCAAGATAATTAGCCTATAAGTTAACAGCATTTGTGTCACATAGGCCATAGGAACCCAATTTCTAATTTGTTATCACTCAATTAAGTCAGCCTAATAGGCTACTGAAATATAGCCTACGGGAAATGATGGACACAAAACAGCTTTTGGCCAACAATAAAAAGTTTAAAAATCAAATGCATAATTGCCCAGATTTATGGTTGGAAACATAAGCTACTAGATGTTTCTGTCGAAATTGTTATATTTCAAATCTGTGGCGTCATGCGTGACAACACATGGCCACACGAATATTAATCAGTGAGTTTGTTGAGACTAATTGGCCTAATATCTATTTCAAATACAATCTACAGGCTGCTAGAGCAGCCTATGTTTTGTACTTGCAGTCATGTGTTTACCTGCATGTCTTGTAGGCTATGTGGTAGGCTATCTTTAAGTGGTTACAACCTAGTCACATGACCACTTGATGGGTTTTAAATTTGACACATTGCATTTTATACCCTGATGAATACGAGTCGAAGCGCGTTGGTCCAAAATTCAATAAATTATTTTTAAATTATTAATTTAAATATTAAGTGCCTCGGATTCTCTTCAGACGGCCAACCGTGGACAGTCACTGTTGTTTTTAATTCTTTTTCAGCTATTTGCCGCATCCTTGAAGATGATTCCTTCAACTGACCCGATGCAGCACTCCCTATTTTTTGTTCACTGTAGGCTGCTCTTTTTTAATCCGATAGAATAAATCATGTTTAAGTAAATTAGTTTTTTTTCTTTGTGTTAGGCAAATAGTGTATTTATAGCTTAGCCTAACGTATAGGCTACCATTAGCATAACTAACTAACTAGCCTAGCCTGCTATATAATATTGTCATTGTCATTAGCCTACATTAGGCTATTACAATAATAGGCTATTATTAACAGAAATAGAAACAATGCCATTTTGTTTCTGGCTAATTGAAAATGTAGCCTAAATTATTGTGGGAATATGATGGCTATAGCGTTTTATAGGCTAAGATACAATTAATATCTAAAAGTCAATAAATCTTAATGACATCCGTTAAGAAAGCCTAGTAAAAATCCTAAAAGAAAAGAAAAAAATGCATATCCTAATAGGCTACTACACCTTTAAATTAACTAGATAGTCCTACCAAGGACTTTTATAGCCTATCCATTTTGCATAGGAACTGATTAAAAATATTTGACATAGGCTACACTGGACGGTGATAAAGTGGTCAGAAGCCAAATTGATTCAATTCGACGTGTAGTTGACATGTGAAAGTAGTTTATGGATTAATCGTCAGATATCGTGCAGGTAAGTGGCGCCATCTAGTGGGCTCTACGGGATAAGATCCACAGAGGGAGAAGTGTTCGGAAGTGTTCGACAAGTGTTCGGAACATAAAAAAACTAGATGTTTTCAAGGACCGAAGCCACTCGATAGGCCAATGTGGCTACTAATTTCTTTCATTTTTATTTTATTTGATTGACCGAATTGAGCAAGGAACCATATCACAAGAGGAACTCCCGGTAGGCTAAATCTACAAGTATATCACGATGCGATGTGGGACGGACGGGTTAACTTCTGCGCGCTCAGCGACTGCGCTCACGTGAGAGGCATAGCACAAGTGGGCTACTTAGATCACTACAACTAAAATGTGTGTACGGTGTGAACCAGCAACGTGCTCGGCGTTAATACAGTATATTCCACCATATTGGTTTGACCCATCGCACTGTTACTGCGTAATGCCAAAGTCGTCGGGGTGGGAGTGGCAGCTACACTATGCTATATAGCTTGTTTGACTGAGTGACTGGTGCTCTTCTGAAAGACCACGAAGACACGAGACAACATGATTTTAAAGCGGTTGTTTGTTTATTTATCAACGCTGTGTATGGTTTTCTATGTAATCGTACAGACTCTGATCCTCTTAATGCTGAACATCATTTCGCCAAGCCTGACCAAGAAACTGATTTTAAAGATGGACGAGAAGATTGCCATGACCCAAAATCCAAAGTTCAAGTATGAAGACTGGGGACCAACTTTTATGACCTTCACTTTCATCAAAACAGTGATCCGTCACATGTGGCTCTCTCTCGGCCAAGAGGCGTTTGAGGGCTGCACGGCCCCTGACACGCCAGTGATTATGTTAGACCGCCAGAGAACGAGCATTTACAATTTCATGAAAGGTTAGTATTGACGTCCTTCATACATTAGCTTAACATCGTGGCACACGTCTTGAACTGAACTGAACTGAACTGAATGATTATGCGTTTCAACAGACAACAGACCGCTGGTGCTGAGTTTTGGAAGCTGTTCCTGACCCCCGTTTCTGTTCAAACTTGACCAGTTCAAGCAACTGGTCAAGGACTGCAGCGATGTGGCGGACTTCCTTGTGGTTTACATCGCTGAGGCTCATTCAACAGGTGAGTTATATATATATGTAGCCTATGACTCGAGCTGAGTAGGGAGAGTGGGATCAAGTGTAATACGGGGTTAAGTGTAAGACCCCAATTTCATCCAATCAGATTATTATGTTATTCACTCTGTACATACTCACTTAGGTCCACTTCCTGCCTGGACGAAATCAGTTATTTTTTCTTCTTTTTTTAGATGATCAGAATTATGACAAAAAGTCAGTTTTTGATGTAAGAAAGTATATATTTTTATATATATTTTTATATATTTTTATTTTTACTGTTTGTTTTTTTACTTCTGAGTGTTCATGCTTATGAACCTACAATCATATAATTTTGATGCCTATTTTATTAGCTCAGTATGTTATGCAAATCATTGCTGTCTCAGACTAGCAAAAGGAGGTTTTGCCAGGCTGACAGCGGTCTTAGTATAACTCGAAATGAGTTACAGTATAACTTGAGGTGAGTTAGTATAACTCGAAATGAGTTACAGTACAACTCAAGGTCAGTTAGTGTCACTCCAGGTGAGTTAAAGGATAACATGCCTACGAGCGCAGCATAGCCATTCCAATACTCATGTGTTATCACTTAATTGTTACAGTATATAGTTGGTGTTTTATTGGAGTTCTGAGTTGTGTAGTAGGCCTACTTAAACATTTTAAAATACATTGTAATAGCATTTTCTCAGGTTTGCAGGTAGCCTATACAGTAAGCTACAGTATGTATGGTCTTGTTCTTCTTCTTCTTAGATGGTTGGGCTTTTGGCAACAATGTTGACATCAAGAAGCACCAGAGCCTGGAGGACAGACTGGCGGCAGCTCGGCTGCTGGCCCAGGAGGACCCACTGTGCCCCATCGTAGTGGACGACATGGCCGACACCACAACCTGTAAATACGGGGCTCTGCCCGAGAGGCTGTATGTCCTCCAGGCAGGGAAGGTTGTTTATAAGGTAATGAAGGGTTACCCCCAAAATAGTGTCGCTCTTATATTGAACAGATTTAAGAATGACTCAATTTGCAATGAGATCCAGGTTAAAGGACCTCTCAGACTTAATTAGTTGTTACATGAGCCTAACTCAACTGTAGGATGAAGGTTTTGTGGGGGCCTGTGTATGTTTATCCTCTAATGAAAAAAGAGACCGGCACTCATGGTAGGCTATATTACATTGCCATTTAATGGGCAGATAGAAAGAACGTTTCCTTAGCCTACCATGAGTGCCGGCCTCTTTTTTCATTTGAACTCTACCTACGGGGCACCTGGATGATGCTACTAATCCAGGAGCTGTGTGCTCTACCTCTTTTTCTAGGTTTATCCTCTACCGTGTGATTTTTACAGAGAGGAGATTCTGGAGATGTAGTTGTTGCCGACTGTACCCTTTACACGTGTTTGACCACTGGCCATCTGTCCCTCTCCCCAGGGTGCCAGGGGACCAAGGGGCTACGATCCTGAGGAGGTCCGCACGTTCCTGCAGAAGATGGAGTAGACGATGGCTTGTCACTCATTTTGCTTTCTAAGGCTCGGTTGCCATGGTGTGCTGGTGTGTAATCAGACTCTCTGGGATGCCTGTTCGTCAGGAGGAGTTTGGACATTCTCCATGTTTATTAGTGACGGGTACAGATCAAACCTTTGGCCTCTGTAACCAGATGTAGAGACGTGGAGATGTTTGAATCCAGGACATGTAGCCATCATACTGCAGGTCAGACCAGAGATCTTTGGGGAGGGAGGTGGAGTGGTATCATGTTATCATGAAGGCATTTCAAGTTATGAAGCCATTGTAAAAGCTTTATTGTAAATTTTTTGGGGGTTCCTTTGTCTTATCAATATAGTAACTCTTTGTGATAATTGTGGTGATTGTTGTGCCTTCTGTCAATAACTGATATAAATGCCTCTGAAAACATTTGCATTACATTTCTTTGTACATGGTGATAAAAGTCTCTGACTATTAAAATTTGATTAATCAAAAGTAGTCTACAGTATGTGCTGCATTGTTTGTGAGCATGTGTCATGTTTTTCTATGATAATCTATGCATGATATATTTTGCGCGTAATAAGGAATGAGCAGATATTGTACTGTAATGTTTATAAGCAGATATTGTACTGTAATGCTAATAAGCAGACACTGAACTGTAATGTGTATAAGCAGACATTTTACTGTAATGCTAATAAGCAGACAGGAACCAGCTCAGTGGCCTTGTGGTTAGAGTGTCGGCCCTGAGACTGGGAGGTCGGGAGTTCGAGCCCTGGCCGAGTCATACAGGTATGACCAAAGACCCATTGCCTCCCTGCTTGGCACTCAGCATCAAGGGTTGGAATTGGGGGGCTACATCACCAAATGATTCCCGAGCTGCTCACCGCTCCCCCAGGGGATGGATCAAATGCGGAGAACAAATTTCACACTCAGGTATGTGACAATCATTGTGACTTCAACATTGAACTGTAATGTTAATAAGCAGACATTGAACTGTGATGTTTATAAGCTGACATTGAACTGTAATGTTTATAAGCAGACATGGAACTGTAATGTTTATAAGCAGACATTGAACTGTAATGTTTATAAGCAGACATTGTACTGTAATGTTAATAAGAAGACATTGAACTGTAATGTTAATAAGCAGACATTGAACTGTAATGTTTATAGGCAGACATTGTACTGCATATGAATACTTTCTCATCTAACTCAAGTAAAATGGAATAGTCGGTCCTGTTTTACATACCATACGCTCATGAATGTTTTAATTAATTCCTTAATTACTCACAAATAGTCTATATATGGATCATCAAACTTTTCTAATCCCTGAAAGTGGCTGATGGGACCATAGATATTAGAACAGTTTATCTTAATGGATGGGATGAGGTTTTTCTCATATTCCACAAAGTTTCACTCATTTCTTTACTTTAACAATGGATTATGTCAACGGCCCATAAAAAAAAAAAAACAGTAGTAATGTTGGCCCTGGCATGCCCGTGTTAGAAGACAGATTGACGATCTTATAGTCTACATGTACTCGTAAAGATAGCTTCCGCTTTATAAGACTAGAATACACGGGTAAAAAAAGCACAATGCAAATGAGGCCATAACTCAAATCCAATAGACTTCAAAAGCGATGCGTCATAACTCAAAGTTAATATGTCACTTACTAGGATACAGAGAGCAAAACAGTTCTGTGTTGCTACAACTTGTAAGGGGCCGAGCCAGCTGGTCTTGGCCCGGCCACATCCTGTCAGGAACAACCCCCAACCTCACTCTCTGAGCCGCTCAGCGCAGGCCTGATTCCCATCGTGAAACCGGAGCTGACACACTGTGTTAGTGGCACTGTGGTTAGAGTGAGCCTCTGGCTCAATTCCAATCTGAAAACTACTCTGCTTCCCCGTGTCCTTATCACTTTCCTTACAATCTGACATGGAGGTGGTTGTGCGTCTAACCCACTAGTGCGACCGGCAATGTGCATCTATTTGCTGAAATTTCAGATCTGAACACGAGTGGAGAATTATATAAGCAGATTTTTGGATTGGAACTCAGCCCAAGGTTGACCTGCCAGTGGGATTGATTAGGCTTTGCCAGTGAGCAGAGTGCATGGAGAGCCTTGCGTTGGTTTGTGTTGAAATACAGTATCAATGACAGGGGCTTGGCGTGAGCCACAATGTCAGGTGTGCTGAGTAGCATAGGCAACCTACAGAGGACTGCAGCTCAGGAGATGTGGGAGGGACTCCACTATGGTTGTACCCATATGACCAGTGGCTCTGTGTTCACATCAACACAGCAGACCCTGCCTGACACAGGTAAAACATCTTTCAATCAACTACATTTTACCTCAAGCTATAGGCTCAGTTTTTTCAGTTGAATTGCACCATTTGAATCATTAGATCAGATATAGTCTTGCGTTAATAAAGGGATAAAGGGATACAATGTAAGGTAAGGATACAGTATGTGAAAACCTTATTGTATGTTGTCCCTTACTGGATTTGCAGAATGAAAAGTAAAACCATGAGTTTTGGACTTTCTTACTCCTGTTTAGCTATGGACAGATCCAAGACTACGGTGACTTCTTCTGTAAGAGAGGATCAGGAGAAGAGCAATACAGCCATGAAAGAGGTCTAAACATATGTGTGTGTGTGTGTGTGTGTGTGTGTGCATGCATGTGTGTGTGCACCCATGCTTGTGTGTGTGCATGCATTTGTGTGTGTCCACATAAAGAAGCTGATCATAGTAAAATGGATGTGTTCTTAGTGAAGGTCTTATTCAGTCCTTGGGTGTGGTGAGGATTGTGGTGAGGACATACTGTCTGTGTGTCCAGGTGTCTGTGGGAGCCCCTGCTTTGCCCCGTCGCATGTCCAGGCCGGCACACAGCCAGACTCACGGCCACAGTCAGGCCCAAGGCCCGGGGCTCATCAGCCTGAGGGGCCTCCTGACAGCCCACAAGTTCTCCAAGGGACTCCGGGTGAGGACACAATATCACACAAGTGCACTGTGAACCTGTGGTCCCCCACCCATGATGCATGTTGTTAGCGTGTATGAGGAGTGGGCTTCTCTAGTTTACATTTATCTATAGAGTTGGCTAGGCTAATCATATTTTTTGTTTGGTCTAAAATGTAAGAATGTATTTGAAAGTAAGTAGTGATTTAAAATATCAGTGATTAAAATGGTTATTATAAAAATAACCTCAAGTGATTTTAACTTTCTGTAGGACAAAAATACGTAGGCCTAATGAAAATGACAATGCTTTTAAAAAAAGAAAAAAAAAAAGCCTGCAATAATATGGTATGATAATCTATTTTTCATTTAAAGGGGTAGTTCAGAATTTTGGACAGAGCCTCATTTACGACATATCCATAATGTTATTGATTGATGGTAAGCATGTAACGGTATAAAAAACTCACGGTACAGTAATATCACGGTATCAAGGTCCACGGTAGGGTATATCACGGTATTAGACACAGTTTTAAAACACAAAATTTAAAGAGGAAGAAGATTTGTACTTTGGAAAAAACACCATAGCATTTATTAAACACATTTCTGATGTGTACAGTTTTTTTCTTTTAATTTAAAGTGCTTCTGCTTTCCTTACAATCACGGATCAACGATGATCCGTTGCACCACTATTCAGTAGTGATAGAGGAGGTCTGTGGGTATAGACGGTGTGTTGAGCAGTGATAGAGGTCTGTGGGTATAGACGGTGTGTTGAGCAGTGATAGAGGTCTGTGGGTATAGACGGTGTGTTGAGCAGTGATAGAGGTCTGTGGGTATAGACGGTGTGTTGAGCAGTGATAGAGGTCTGTGGGTATAGATGGTGTGTTGAGCAGTAATAGAGGAGGTCTGTGGGTATAGATGGTGTGTTGAGCAGTGATAGAGGAGGTCTGTGGGTATAGATGGTGTGTTGAGCAGTGATAGAGGAGGTCTGTGGGTATAGATGGTGTGTTGAGCAGTGATAGAGGGGGTCTGTGGGTATAGATTGTGTGTTGAGCAGTGATAGAGGAGGTCTGTGGGTATAGATGGTGTGTTGAGCAGTGATAGAGGAGGTCTGTGGGTATAGATGGTGTGTTGAGCAGTGATAGAGGAGGTCTGTGGGTATAGATGGTGTGTTGAGCAGTGAGAAGAAGAGGGAAATAGGCTGAGCAAAGAGCCCAGGTCTGATCTCTGATGCTGCGCTTCTACGGCAGGAGACTGGATGAAAGAAGTGACGGGTCTAAAAAAAAAATAAATAAATAATAATAATAATGAAAAAAACGACAGAAGAGGAAGAGAAAGAAGAGATGAGGAAGGAGAGAATGGAAAGAAACGATGGGAGGACAAGAGGGCCCCCCCCTTGGGGTGCAGATCTAGGCTAGATGGTTCTGACATCTAGTTACAGAAAATCTCTCTATGGTTCGCACGTGGTCCGCGGATAGGTTTATAAAAAATAATAAAACAAAAAAGGATGTAGGCGACGTGGTCACGTAGGGCGCATGTTCCATCCACACTAGTCAGGCGCTGCCAGCGGTAGACATGGCTAGCAGAGGAGCTGAAGAGCTTGAAAAACCTCCTTCTCAACAACCACTCATCACCACGCCATTTAAGCAGCCCTTAGCTAAAGAATCCGACCGGGCTAAAGCTATTACAAAAGGTATTATTGGAGTGTTTATAGCTGCAGACATGAGGCCATATTCCGTTGTGCAAAACGAGGGGTTTAAACATATGCTGGATGTGCTTGAGCCACGTTACGGATCCCGTCGCACACCCACTTTGCTGAGAAGATCGTGCCAAATCTTTATGAGCAGGAAAAGGCAAAAGTTGTCAGTGAATTATCCCAGGCATCCTCTGTTGCGCTCACAGACGGGTGGACCTCCAGGGCAACGGAAAGCTACGTGACTAGTGTGGATTGAACATGCGCACAACGTGACCAGTTGCTGGTTAGCTATGAGAGGCACGATCCTAGCCAACCGTTGCATCCCCCCAACCCGCAACGGAGGGTTATCAGCTGGGCTGGGACTCCGCCTCTCATCGCTAACCAGCAACTGAGCCAATTGAGCTAAAGGTGGTTAGCTAGCTCGATCGTAAATTACTCAAACAGAATAAATACGACACGATAAGCACACCGATGCCAATAGTTAGCTAGATATAACTAAGACATCTGACCAGTCCAGAACAATGAGTTTAGCCTACGGTTTTACCAGTCCCAAGGTTACCGCGTGACCAAAAAATACTGCAGTTACCGTAATACCGCGGTTACCGTTACATGCTTAATTGATGGAGAACATTTTCAGCTGATTCCATGCCGTCTCTCCTTCGGGCGTTAGCGGCATGCTAATGCTAGTGCAATTGAACCAAAATGGCTAGCATTCAAAGAAAACTCACTTATAAGCACTACAAACAATTAAGGATCGCCATATAAACTAAAGTCCTCATCAAAGTCAGACATATCCCTCTCAAAGATGGTCATTGCAACTTATATTGATAGTAAGAGAATAGTCCACACTTCTGTTCCTTGTTGTTGTGAAGACAATAGTGCCGGCTAGTTACGTATCACTCCGCCTCCCTATTTACAGAGAAGGCCATATAGATCAGAACAAACGAATGGGTTCAATAATAGTTGGACTTCAAAAATGACAGTATAAAAACTCAAATGAGCCCCCGGCAGACTGTCCTGTGAACTGTGGAGGGTTAAGTGTGTTTTGTTTGAATGCTAGCCATTTCCACTGCATTACGCTAACATTAGCATGCCTCCAACACCAGAACGAGAAACAGCATGGAATCAGCTGAAAATATTCTCCATCAACATTATGGGCAAGCCTCTATGTCCTTCTTAACTACCCCGTTAAAATGTGTCCAAAACACAATTAGTTTGGGCAGGTCTATGCCTCTGTCTGCTGTCTGTATAGTGTTACTAGGATATGCATGCAGCTCAATGCTGCATTGTACAGAGTGTAAGAAGAAGTGCCAAAACACTAGCCTGAGTCCAGACATTCGAATCCGCCCACTCCACTATCGAGTTAACATTCAGTCTGATATGAGACTAACTAAACACCTCAAGCTCTGAACTCTGTGGATATAGAAAGTAGACGGCCTCTTGGGCAGAATAGATACTGAGACACCAAGCAATCGTTTTTTTGATGTACAAAGCAAAATATACTTGGCAATGGGAAAAATGAATGAGACCGCC
The DNA here is from genome assembly GCF_949987555.1 of Borostomias antarcticus. Taxonomy (NCBI): domain Eukaryota; kingdom Metazoa; phylum Chordata; class Actinopteri; order Stomiiformes; family Stomiidae; genus Borostomias; species Borostomias antarcticus. The sequence goes on along the minus strand of NC_140236.1, from coordinate 28,273,201 downwards.
CCCTAGTGGTGGGCTCTGGTACATGTGTGCCCAACGCACCTACAGTACATAGATGCATGAGTGTTTATACAGTGACACATTGTTTAATTATTGCCCTGCCCCCTCAAACTGATACTTTTAATTGATACAATAGTACCGTAGTTTGAGGTCTAATTTGAGGGTGTTTTTCATCCATACCGGGTAAACCATTTAGAAATGACAGCTCTTTCTGTACAACCACCCCTATTTGAGGGTGCAAAAAGGCTTCCAAGCTGTTTGAATCGGGTAGGTGTATGAATGAATTAATGAATTAATAATTAGAATAATAATTATCACAACTTGTGATATTCTCACTATTTCTTTCTTTCTTTATTTATTATTATTCTCCCCAGTTTTTGTCTCCTTAACTACTTCTTCATACTTTGTGCTAGAAACTTCATTCAAACTTTATAATGTTCATAATGTTAAGCCCTTTAACAGATCCATTCCGATTTTTGATATTTTTTTATAGTTTTTGAGAAATTTAACTTTTAAAACTATTTTTTGTCCTATTGAAACTGCTTGAAACTGCTTTTGGAATGTTCAGAAACTTTATGTTTTTAGAGTGGTGGCAGCAGTTGCTTTGAAAATATTCAATAGGCACTCCTACAGTTTTGACAGCTCACACACATATTATACATCAAAACATTCACACAACTGTTCGTGATTCGTACAATGTAAGTATCTAAGCTGTGTGACTTAGTTTTCACGGTATGACGATTTGTTCGGCAACTGCGCTCCCCATTGAAACATATGGTGCCGCACTAACTTCTGAGCTGCTAATTTTGCATTTTTACCCTTTTTCTAACTTGTCACCATGTCTACAGTTTTAACAGCTCATACACATATTATACATCAAAACGTTCACACAACTGTGCTGATTCGTACAATGTAAGTATCCAAGCTGTGTGACTTACCATTTTTGAGGTATGACAATTTGTTCCGCATCTGCGCTCCCTATTGAAACATATGGTGCCGCACTAACTTTTGAGCTGCTAATTTTGCATTTTTACCCTTTTTCTAACTAGTCGCAATGCCTACAGTGTTTAAGCTATACGGACATATTATACATAAATGTTCTGCAAGTTCTCAGGATTCCTATGGTATCAATATATAAGCTGTAACATTTATAGTTTTTGCGATAGAGCTGTCTGAAGTGGACCATGTCTAGGATCAGAGTGTCAGTTGGGATTAAAGTGGTGGCAGCTGTTGCTTTTTTTGAATTTGTGTGCATGTGCAGCCTCTCTTAAAGGTACAGACACCCTATTATAACTAATGTGGTAGCACAGGACTCAGCCAAAGTGGAATAGAGACACATGATCTTCACTGGTGGGGGCCGGTGGGTAGCCCAGCGAGGAGTACACCGTCCCTGACTGGCTATGACCAAAAGGGGCGGAGCCTCTCCCCCACGCCACTATTCACGCCACAGAACCCACTTTTCAGCCCCTGAGTGGGCTACAGACACACAGTCTTCAATGGTGGATGCATGGAAATTGCCCGGAGGTCACTGTACTGCCCCCGACTAGCTGTGACCCAAGGGGGCGGAGCCTAACCAGCACGCCACTATCCACGCCACGGGCCCCACAACTCAGCCCCTGAGTGGGTTAGAGACACACGGTCTTCACCGGTGGAGTCAGGTAGGTGGCCCAGAGAGGGGTACACTGTCCCCGACTGGCTGTGACCCAAGGGGGCGGAGCCTAACCACCACGCCACTATCCACACCACGGGCCCCACAACTCAGCCCCTGAGTGGGCTAGAGACACATGGTCTTCACCGGTGTGGGCGGGTAGGTGGCCCAGAGAGGGGTACACTGTCCCCGACCAGCTCTGACCTGAGGGGGCGGAGTCTCGTCACCACACCACGGACCCCACAATTCAGCCCGAGTGGGCTAGAGCATACGGTCATCGCCGGTGGGTGCATGGAGATTGCCCAGTCCGTAGTAGTTCTAGCAGTAGCTGTTAGATACAGCTGCAGCAGCTAGCCCACCTCACATTTTCTCCAGGAAATGTACTTTCTAATTTTATTTGTGTCCGGCCGTCACAATCCCTTACGGAATTATTGACACATTTTAAGAAATATAACCTAATAAGGTCATGCTGACACAAAAAATAAAAAGTGCATGAGATCAAACAAGAAGATCAAAGATAAATAAATAAATTACAAATGTAAACACATTACAGAACAAAGGAAAACAAATGGAACAAAGACAAACAAATAGATCAACCAACAACAAACGTTGAATAGCCTACGTAACAAGTTGGAAGCGGTTGGGCAAAGAAAATGAAAATGTGTATTTGTTTTTGTTGCATTAGACCCATGTATTAGCTTGCATGTGAGAGCTGTCAATATCTAATTTTAATTCAAGGTTTTGTATTTGTCGTGACCTAGCCAAACATTAGGCACACCAAAATGCTTTGTTACCTGAATGTTTTGATCGATCATTAGAAAAGAGAAAAATACTGGTGAACTAATCAATAGCAAGGGAAGATCCACCGACCGGCCACTATATCCTAGTGGATGAAGAATTGTCTAATTTGTGAAGAAAAACAATCAACCATAGAGCTGACATTCCGTAGGATAGCCTACTTTAACAGCGAAGTCATGTGTCATTTTAAATCCAAATAGAAAGAAAATAAACAAAAGTGTGTCACTGCTCAAATACATTTGGAGGGGCACTGTGTGTGATGGTGAGGAGATATTGCCTGTTGTCAGGGAGTCTCCTTCTGTGTCCTTAGGAACGCGCAGCGCTGAAACACGCGGCAAGGAAGGCGCCAGTGAGAAAACCGACTGCTATAATCTATGAACAGGTCGGAAAGACCCCCCCACACACACACACACAATCCCCTGAGCACCTTTTTCACACAGGAATGAGCAATGGCTTTGTTTCTGTATCCTCCTGCCCAGGTCCCCGCAGGCTCAGCCCGGCCCGCAGAGCACTTCCCCTGCGCCGCTGTGTCTCGCCTGCTCCACGACTTCCTTTCAACACGTCTGGAGGGCCTGCGCTACAGCGCCCCCTGCAGTGGAACACTGGTTAAGGTGTTGAGTGATGAGGTGAGGGGTCTGGTGAGGACGGTTTGTCCTTCCCGCTACAGGCTGGTGTGTCTGGTGGCTCTGGGGCAGCTGGGACCCGAGGGGAAGCAGGGAGGCGGGGGGCTTCTGGTGGCTAGTCGCTGTCTATGGGACCACAACACCGACACCTGCGTTTCACACACCTACCGGAACCAGGAGCTGTTCTGCACCGTTGATGTGTTTGCTGTTTATTGTGAGTGAACAAAGGCCTTAGGAAGACTACCAATAAAATAGGAATTATTAAGAGACATATCACAAGGTGACAACCATAGATTCCTAATGTATTAATCATTTGAAAAAGAACTGAAATTAGACTATGTGAATGTCGTGTCATGCATTTCCTAAGCACTTATTGTATTTTATTGTATTGCACTTAATTTCAGATTGCTATTCTTGCACTTTGCCTTCAGCACTAGATTATGCTCTTACTTGTGAGTTCTGGCAAGTAGTAGTACATTGGCTTTTCCTACGTTAAATGCAATTATTGTTAGTCACTTTGGATAAAAGCATCTGCTAAATGACTAATGTAATGTAAAATGCATTTTGAATAAACTGTTAGTTGAGATACCAGTGTTTTTTCACAAGGAACTTTCCTTGCCATCATAAACTTGAGGTAGCAAGCATGATGGACTGTGTGTGTGTGTGTGTGTGTGTGTGTGTGTGTGTGTGTGTGTGTGAGAGAGAGCATGGATTCTGGACGTTTGAAAATACCTCAACCACATGCAACATAAAAAGCAGCAAAAGAGATACAAAACACAGGACAAACACTTAAGTTATTGTAAAATTATATTAACGAGCAATCTTTCCTCATTTTGAAAAAAAAAAAAGGCAACATAGTTGAGACGCGTATAATGCTTAATGCTCACAGGAAATGAAAAACAATTCTCATCACATTTAGAAGACCGCCGCTAGGTTTATAATAATGCCTACTATAATCAGTTTAGAAAGCTTTGACTAAGTGTCTTAATAACTGGGGAAATATACACAGTCAAAGTCTGTATCAAAATATAAAAAACTGAGGAACGGGGGGGGGGGGGGGGGGCAAACATACGAAGAAAAACCCGGAGGAAATATGAACGACCAATATGAATTTACAATGGGCAACTCATTATCATCTAACGATGATATGAACCAATAGGAGAGCACGGAAGGCTACAACAATGGACAGAGAGCACAGAGTGTTAAGCACAGGCAGGTAAGAGGCTACGCCACGTCTTTAAAGCAGGTGTCCACAGAGAGGAGCAGCGCTAGGTAGTATGTTGTACACAGATCTCAGCATTCATGCACTCGCCACGTTTGGTTTCCCTTGACAGAACAGAAGATCAGTCCCAACTGGTTGAATAAAAGCAAACAAAAACACATTCCCTATCAATGTCATTCTGCCAAATTGGATTCAGTTTTACATGTTAAAAATCCACTGCGGACTTACAAACTGGGACACGCCCTTAAAAACACCCTTAGAACATGGCTAAATATTGGGATGGGCACTGGGGAGGACATCTTAAAAGTCACTGGCAGATTCTGAGTATAATGTTCTGACTTTGTGACAATTTACATGTGGCTAAAAGCAAAACATGGAAGAGATTTGAGAGTTCACGATATGCATATGCACACTCTCCAGTGTTTTAAGTGGCAAAAGCGTCGACATTTTCTGCACATGTTGCACCACAAAGCAATAATAAAATCATAAGAGGTAAACTTTGACCATTTTCTTAGCTTTGAGGAGCAAAAAAGATTATCTGCAAAACATGTCGCGTATGCATTATTTCAGTAGCTGGTTTCGTCACACTTGGGCGTTGTGATGAATGAAAAATTGTCCTTCATTTTGGAGCAGTAGGAGCAGTAGTCGCCAGCCATTTTGTTTTTCTTATCAGCATTCTGAAATTGCGCGGAACCAAAATGGTGCCCGTCCCTGATTCTGTGCTGATGTGTTTGGCCGTGTCCTGTCGTGAGCTCAGGTCCTCTTGGGGCTTCTGGGAAATGAAGGCGCTCACACACTCATCGTCATGGTGGGGGAGTACTGGGGGGCACAGAGAAGAATCAATACAATGAAGCTGCGCACACAAATACACACATCCTCAAAACTGTTGTGAGAACTGACTGCGAGTCAGTTTTTTGGCTAAATCTCTACTTTGTGCCTCAACACTTCTGCTGTGTAAAGTAGGGCAGAGGTGTTGCATGGTGGGGGAGGGAGAGTACTCACATTCTCACTCTGGAAGGAGTGGAGGAAGTTTCCACCCAACTCTCCGTCATCCCTGGGGGTCCCAGGAGGATTGCTAATGCCACTTAAGTTGTTTGGAGAGTTCTTTCAAGATGGGGAACAGAATATTCAGATTTAAACATTGACATTTAAACAGAAAATACCACTTAAAAGACAAATTCCACAGTTGACAGTTACTTCATTGTAGACCTGAAATAGCTTTAGATTAAAAACATAAGGTTATTTTGATATTCACCTTGTTGAGTCCATCCATGTCACCAGAGCCTATGGACGAGAATGTGAACATGCTCTTTTTAAAAGGCAAAGCATCAATTCATGCGAGTTCACAAATAACATCTATGGTTTGCCATGAGACTAAGCAAATGAGCACCAAAAGGTATCCATCTCTAAGCAGTGCAGTTCTGGTTTACCCTTTACCACTAATGTCAATTCCTATTCAGCAACTATATCAAACTAGTAGCACCATCTACACCATCAGTGCTAGATAGATAGATACTTTATTAATCCCCTTGGGGAAATTCTATGCATCTAAAAGCTCACGGCACAACACAACAGAACGACACAGCAATACACAACAGAACAAGAGACATATGGCAAAAATTCAATCAATCTAGTGCTAGTGCTGTTCTCCGGATGCATCCCATGTCCCCATGTGTTGAGCGCGACACAGAGGTAGGCTGAGCTGCGTTACCTAGCGATCCGTTCAAGTGGTGTGGTTCCATGCCGGCCATGGCCCCCAGGGGCCCGTCGGAGCCGGGGCCCATAGGGAACTACAGAAGAGAGACAAGCACGGCATCACTACCCACACCAACAGGCTTCTGCAGTCACTAGGGATGTTAATAGTTAGTCGACTATCGATTAATTGCCGATAAGAATTTACTTGAGTAAGATTTGGTTACTTGATTAATTGCTTGTTAATGGAACATAACTTTTTTTTTTTTTTTACGAACGTTATCAACGGGAGTTGCGTGAAATGTAATCATGATTTAAGGTCTGACTGCACATGAGGGCGCCACGCCATGTAGTGAAGGCTAATTGGGATGCCGGGAAATTTCAACAACACAGTGGAAGACGACAAAAAAATGAAGCGAGCAAAGCGCAGTCCAGCGTGGGACATTCTCATCAATTAATCGACTATCGTTTGTTAAGGTTAATAGTTATCGATTAATGAAATTCCTTGAAATTTGCAACCCTAGCAGTCACACCACAGGCATCACTACCCACACCAACAGGCTTTTGCAGTCACACCACATCTTGGACAAAGACAATCAATCAAAGGACTGGCAAGAGCTTTGTTGTCATGCGGTAATGTAGTGGTGTCCAGTAAAGGTGGAAGAGCCAACAACATGTGGGGTGAGCCATTTCGAAACCAGTTGTGAATGACACGATGAGGGGGTTAACTGACGTTATTTCGGTTGCCAGGTCCAGGGTTGATCATGGTGTAGAGGTTGTCGCCAGAATTGTTGGAGTCTGAAAGGAACGTTTCATAATTAGTCTGATGCCAATCAATAAACAATTTATGCTGTGTGTGTGTGAGTGAGTGTGTGAGAGTGAAAGAGAGAGAGAGAGAGAGTGTGTGTGTGTGTGTGTGTGGGAGGGGGGCACGTACCAGCAGGGCTAGGCATGATGGGTGTTCCAGGGGGTCCCCCTCCTCCAGAAGCCCCCTTAAACACACAGTAAGAATCATCATCCATGACCATTCACTAATTATTATTTCATATTCAAAATAATATTAGTCTAGAGGAGTGTGTCCTTCTTACCCCGTACGCACCAGGGGATGGGGATGAGTAAGGCATCTGAAATCAAAACAAACATCACAGAGCAGAACAGGGAATGTCATCGATGTCCACCAATCAAAACATCCTGTTCCTAGCATTGTCACAGCATCATGACCAGTGTTTTAGCTTCCATGGAAACTTGGACACATAATACTACAATTACATCCAGCACTAGAGAGAACGCGAATGCATTAGACCTCCAAAGCACACACTTCCCTGCAATCTGAACCAGCAGCGTGCGTGCGTGTGTGTGTGTGTGTGTGTGTAGCTGAAGGGGGGATGGACTTACAGAGTTGGCATTGTTGGGACCAGGCCATGGCCTCCCCCCACCTGGGCCCCTGCATAACAGTTACATGACCGACCGTTAAGACAAACAGGAAAACACACACACACGCGCACACTACACACGCACACTACACACGCACACCTGAGATGCGCTCTCGTGAGGCGGACAGAGAAAGCTTACATGTTCACTCCTGGCAAGCCTGGACCCATGGCGTTGTGTGGAGGCCGCATGCCGCCGCCAAAGTTCTGCAAAGTCAACCAAGGATCAGACCATCAGAACCAGAGCACATAATCAACCAATAAAGGCTCAATGGGACAGTGTGACTGAGGCCCCCTGAGCAGGCTGTCCTACCTGCGGTCCTGGCCCCATGGGGCCCATGCCTCGAGGGCCACTCATTCTCTGCATCGGCCCCAAGTTGGGATGGCCTGGAGGAGAAGGGACATACAAGTAAAATGTTACCATCGTCAGAACGTTCCGTTTTTCTAGTCCGTGGACTGGGACGACAGGGGATGGACATCGTTGCCTGCCAGACATCTTGAGACGGTACGAAGAGGGGACGTCTGAGGACACTCACCCTGTGGGGGTCGTGTGGGGTCCATGTTGGCCAGCATGGGATGGGGACCTGGTCCACCACCAGGGGGCTAAGAGACAGACGGGGAGGGGAGGGAGGGAGGGAGAGAGAGAAAGAGAGACCAGATAAGAGACGAGGGAGGGAGAGAGACCAGATAAGAGAGAGAGACCGGATAAAAGAGAGAGAGAGAGACACCAGATAAGAGATGGAGAAAGAGAGACATATATTCAAACACACATTTCCAAAGGCTGTCACGGATGAGCGTAAAATGCCACTTCAACTGTCCCAGACTGGGGCGTTGTGCTCACCTGGTTGCCCATCCGGATGGGGGGACCCCGCGGGCCTCCAGCGAAGCGCGGAGACATGAAGGACTGGAAAGACCGGAAAAAGGATGTCAGCACAAACGCACAAATGTGGACTCATCAAACAAGTGACGAGTAATATGAGCCGCAAACAGTCCACATAATACCTCGGAGACGGACCTCGACCGGTGGGAGCGTCAAGCCGAGGCACGTATGCGAAAGCGCGAGAAGCTCAAAGGGGGCGTGGCCACAAGAAACTTAAAGAGTTCACCCCAAAACGAAAGCAGAGGGAAGCGGGACACTGAGCCAGAGAGTGGGGTGTTTGTTTTACCTGACTGTGCGGCCCCATCATACTGTTAGGGGGAGGAGGCTGAGGATGAGGTGAGCCCTGGGGACCGGGGGGGCCCTGTGGCAGCGTCACAGAGCAGGAGGGAGAGCAGAGGAAAGAGGAGAGAGAGAGAGAGAGCGGCGAGGTTACTGCTGAGCAAAGGAGAGCTGGAAGGTGTGAGACAGCAGGGAGCAACTAGAGAAACTTACCTTTTTGATTAGGCAATTCATAAAACAATCTCCTAATGGTGTGCGTGTAGGAAACCATGTGCGTTAACGGTTACCGTGAGCATAAACATGTCCAAGCTGATCGGAAGACTGCGTCTCAAATAGAAAAGATACACGTCATCTGTTTCTGCGCGTTCGCCTTAATGAATAGGCGATCTCTACGTGACGGAGCAAAACAGTGCGAGGAGAAAACGCAGACAGGTGAATTTAGCACATCTAAATGCGATTTACCGAGCCTGAGAGTGAAGTATGGGACAGGTGATTGAGTCTGTATTCTAATACGAATGGGGAGCAGGTAATAAACAGACACGCGTTCAGAAAGATGACTGCTCTCATTGTAGTTAGAACGTGACAGCAAAATCAAAGAATACTTTGAGAACAGGTATATTCAACTCTTAAAATGCTTTTGAAATATCAGAAACAAAAAGTCCAATGAATAGCTTATCCAGAAATACCATTGGATGAAATACATGGTGATTGAGAGCCAGTCACAAGAAAAGAAGCGATAACCGCAAGGCCCAAACTTCTAGAACCTGCGTCTCCCTGCCTTTGGGTCACTTCCCGGTACCCGTCACCCCTGGGAGCTCCAGGGCCAGTTATTCACATGCGCTGTCTGTCCATGCACCTCACCTCTCTCTTCCATGTTAGGAAATCTATTTAAAATGTCATTTAAATATGGTTGCTGCACCGCTGTTGATCACGTGCAGGAAGTAAATCAACATGCATGCAATGACCAATCAATTTAGCATGTTATTGGGGATCTTAGTAAGAGAGAGAGAGAGAGAGAACTTTGAAAGAGTGAAACCGTAGCAAACGAGAGAACGTGTGCTCTTGAGCGTCCCATTCAAGGCGTTAGGCAGGCTGCATCCAGCACGGCATCACGGGTCATTTCCTCTGAATTATCACAGTATCAATTAAGCTATCAATCAGCTCTAGAGCAGCATTCCTGCTCACCAGTGCTGCACAGCTGATAAAACTAATGAGAGGGTCGCCTAATTGACACTACTCAAACAGCTCTGAAAAAAAGTGTGTGTGTGTATGTAGGGGGAGATTATGTATGTTGCATTGTTGTATGTTGCATTGGGTGAATGAGAGGCCATTGTAAAGCGCTTTGGATAAAAGCGCTATATAAGTGCAGTCCATTTACCATATGTCTCCCACACATGCACACACAACACAGCCTATATTCATATAAAACCAGTCAGATCTTTCCGGAGGAAGGCAGGAACGAAGGCCAACACTCCATATCCCCCCTCAGAGTGAATCCTCCAGCTGCTTGCCAAGAGTTTATCCCCAAGAGCTATTGATTTACTGTAGGTGGTGCACCTTTCGATTTCTCCATTAAGTGTATAGGCCCGACCGCGCCTGCATGAGCAAACAGAGGATTCCTAAGATATCAACAACAGTCTTAGAGGAGAAACTCGACACTGGGGGGCAACTTAGCAGGACGGTGCATAGAAACAGACCAAACGCAGACCAAAACGCAGACCAAACACGGACCAAACGCAGACCCAAACGCAGACCAAAACGCAGACCAAAACGCAGACATACGGTAGTGAAGGCGTGATGAGAGCCAGGCGGTTAGTTACTGTACAAGCTGACGGTGTTTCCAGCTACGTGTGCAGGGGAGCCGTGTAGCGGGGTGGTTCGAGGGCCGTGAGGGTGGCGACGCAGCGAGAGCAGAACACGACACTGACCTGGAAGAAGCCGGGGGGCATGGGTCCTCCTGGCATGCCCTCCCCGGGGGGCATCCCCGCCATCACGGGACTGGGGGCCGCCGCCGCGCTCTGGAGGAGACAGGAGGAACACCGTCAAAATCAGCACCTCCATTACCTACATCAGCACTTGATACATGAAGGTGGAAATAATAAATGCATTGGAAACACACACCACAAATCAATCTGACAGATTATTGTACTGCATTTTTTGTCAGTACTCAGTATTTTCCCAGGTGGAGGATCTAACGGAGGACGACCCGGAGCCATGCTGGTCCAGGATCCTGATAAGAATCTGTGGGATTCACTGATCCCCTGCAAAGTGCTTAGACACAGCAGGAGTTCACTGGCCAATTTCCTGTCCCAACCACAGCCATAATTCACTAATGTGCCGTTTGCTTTAGTCAAGGAGACGAGCTAACAGTGCTGGTGGGGCAGAAGGCGGGTGAAGAATGAAATCATCGAAGTTATAGAACGACAGAGGCGGCGCGTGAATATGCTCGAGCACGCGTGCTACGTACAACACGCAGGCGCACGGCTTCATACGGACGCACGGGCGCGCTACACACAACGCCAGCCTCCTCCAGTCCGCTTGCAGGCTCTGTGAAGCACTGGAGCTCCACAGGCAACAGCGCTGTTCAATAGGGCTGCACACTCTACCGTATCGACTGCACCCTCCCTAATTAGATCCAGCAGCATAGTGCTGCAGGACCACTGTGAAATACCACAACAGGGAGAGAAGTGAGGCGGGAGAGAGAGAGAGAGCCGGGCCTCAAACAGACCTCCTTCCCTGGTAGACACACTCACAGCAGAGCGAGCCCTGCCCCAAACAGACCTCCTTCCCTGGTAGACACACACACAGAGGAGAGAGCCCTGCCCCAAACAGACCTCCTACCCTGGTAGACACACTCACAGAGGAGAGAGCCCTGCCCCAAACAGACCCTCCTTCCCTGGTAGACACACTCACAGAGGAGAGCCCTGCCCCAAACAGACCTCCTTCCCTGGTAGACACACTCACAGTTATGGGAATCCTATGATCATTCTGCTTATCGTCATTCTGGTGCAAGTATGTCTACAATCACTCACACATGGACGTTTACGTTTAGATTTTGAATTGTATTGTAGGTTACTGAGGAGTTACGAATGAGTTAGTGAAGCTGGTGCTCGTGTGTGATGGAACTGTGGGGCGCCGAAGAAAACCTCTTACAACTTACCTCCCGAAGCCAAGGAATGTCTTTGTTAGAGATGACTACGAGGCACATTTCCTCAACACAAAGATCCCTTCATAATAATCGTTTGTGAACAATACCAAGTAGAGTGCCAGTTATGTCCATTACGCCATAACTGACTGTACACCTACTAGTGACGTGCGTGGTGAATTTGCATGCATGCCGTTCTTTTCATGTTCCATTAGGGCTGACTTGCTGAGCAGAGCTGTCCAGACGGCCGCGTGGTCAGGACCTGGGCCGTCGGTCTGTGCCTGGTCTCCCACCAGATGCTCCATACGGGAGAGGGGCAGATGTCAAACAGCCAGCCTGCGGCTGTGGGGGGGGGGGGGGGGGGTTTAGAGGAGGGCCCCACCTTTCAACCTCCCTAAGGGGCATAATTTATGACAGACTAGGCCCTCCTCCCAAGTCTGTGTGTGCGTGTGTGTAGGGGTGTGTGTGTGTGTGTGTTAAAAAGAACAGCCGAGAAGCAATCCTTGTCTCGTAGCGGGTCATTAAAGAGGTTTAGGAAAGGAGAGGCTTCAGTCACTGCGGATGTGCTTGTGTGCTCTCTACAAAAACAATGAGAAGGAGGGAGGGGGAGAGAGAGGGAGGGAGAGAGAGAGAGAGAGAGAGAGAGAGAGAGAGAGATGGAGGGGGGTGGGCTGACAAAGACAAAGTGCTTGACTGAAGCCTCCTCTCTGAGAATATAGGGTGCAAATATCGGGGTTGAGAGAGCAGGGAGACAAAGCCCAGAGCAGGGTGAGGTGGTCTCTACTGCAGCGAGGAGTGGGGGCGGGATCAGAGAGACCACACAGCCGACCGCTGCTCATGACCTAACCTGAACCGTCTCTCCCCCTAACCTGAACCGTCTCTCTCCTGGTCCACTTCAGACAAAACAAAGGGAAGCCAGACCGCCCTGCGCTGGTACAATGTCAGACCCGTCCATCGACATCACTGTACCCACTACTATCACTATACCACTCCTATCACTACTATCACTGAACCACAATCACTACTATCACTGAACCACTCCTATCACTACTATCACTGAACCACTCCTATCACTACTATCACTGAACCACCATCACTACTATCACTGAACCACTCCTATCACTACTATCACTGAACCACTACTATCACTGAACCACCATCACTACTATCACTGAACCACTACTATCACTGAACCACCATCACTACTATCACTGAACCACTACCATCACTACTATCACTGAACCACTCCTATCACTACTATCACTGAACCACTCCTATCACTACTATCACTGAACCACTCCTATCACTGAACCACTCCTATCACTAATATCACTGAACCACTCCTATCACTACTATCACTGAACCACTCCTCTCACTACCCATCACTGAACCACTATTATCACTACCCATCACTGAACCACTACTATCACTACCATCACTGAACCACTACTATCACTACTATCACTGAACCACTACCATCACTGAACCACTCCTATCACTACTATCACTGAACCACTCCTATCACTACTATCACTGAACCACTACCATCACTACTATCACTGAACCACTACCATCACTGAACCACTCCTATCACTACCCATCACTGAACCACTACCATCACTACACATCACTGAACCACTACCATCACTACTATCACTGAACCACTCCTATCACTACTATCACTGAACCACTCCTATCACTACCCATCACTGAACCACTACCATCACTACACATCACTGAACCACTACCATCACTACTATCACTGAACCACTACTATTACTACCATCACTGAACCACTACTATCACTGAACCACTCCTATCACTACCATCACTACTATCACTACCATCACTGAACCACTACCATCACTACTATCACTGAACCACTACTATCACTACCCATCACTGAACCACTACTATCACTACCCATCAATGAACCACTACCATTACTACTATCACTGAACCACTACTATCACTACCCATCACTAAACCCACTACCATCACTACTATCACTGAACCACTACCATCACTACTATCACTGAACCACTACTATCACTACCATCACTGAACCACTACCATCACTACTATCACTGAACCACTACCCATCACTGAACCACTACTATCACTGAACCACTACTATCACTACCATCACTGAACCACTACTATCACTGAACCACTACCATCACTACCATCACTGAACCACTATCACTACTATCACTGAACCACTACTATCACTACTATCACTGAACCACTACTATCACTACCATCACTGAACCACTACCATCACTACTATCACTGAACCACTACTATCACTACTATCACTGAACCACTACTATCACTACCCATCACTGAACCACTACTATCACTACCCATCACTGAACCACTACTATCACTACTATCACTACTATCACTACTATCACTAAACCACTACCATCACTACTATCACTGAACCACTACCATCACTGAAGCACTACTATCACTACCATCACTGAATCACTACTATCACTACCATCACTACTATCACTACTATCACTGAACCACTACTATCACTACCATCACTGAACCACTACTGAACCATCACTGAACCACTACTATCACTACCATCACTGAACCACTACCATCACTACCCATCACCAAACCACTACTATCACTACCCATCACTAAACCACTACTAATCACTACCCATCACTGAAGCACTACCATCACTGAAGCACTACTATCACTACCATCACTGAAGCACTTCTATCACTACCATCACTGAAGCACTACTATCACTACCATCACTGAAGCACTACTATCACTACCATCACTGAAGCACTACTATCACTACCATCACTGAAGCACTACTATCACTACCATCACTGAAGCACTACTATCACTACCATCACTGAAGCACTACTATCACTGAAGCTCTACTATCACTACCCATCACTGAAGCACTACTATCACTACCCATCACTGAACCACTACTATCACTACCCATCACTGAACCCGGCTCCGCGTCCGTGTGGGATGACCCGGTTGCTGATCAGTCATGGCAGAGGAGCCCGGAGCCAAGACTGGCCAAACAACTCTCCCTCTCCTCCTCCCTTCACCCCGTCTCTCCCTCTCCTCCTCCTTCCTACCCCCGTCTCTCCCTCTCCTCTCTCCATTCTCTCTGTTCTTCCGTGGTTACTGGGCATGTGCCATAGGGCCCCCCCCCCCGCCCCCCTCCCTCCATCCAATCTGTCCCTCAGCTCCCTGACAGCCATCAATCAGCAGCTGACGCCATGGCGACGGGGCCCCGGGGGAGTGTCCGTCAGACCCAGCGTGACACCAGGGGGGTTTACGAGCCGCACCAGCAGCCAGCACAGACCTTCCCCCACAGCCTAGAGACAAAGACTGGGCCCTGGTACTACTGTCCACAGAGATAGGAGGGGGGAGGGGGTGAGGAGAGAGAGAGACAGAGAAAGAAAGAGTGAGAGACAGACAGAGAGTGAGACAGAGAGAGAGAGAAAGAAAGAGAGAGAGTGAGACAGAGAGAAAGAGACAGAGAGAGAGAAAGAGAGTGAGAGAGAGAGAGACAGAGAGAGTGAGACAGAGAGAGAGGGAGAGAAAGAGAGTGAGACAGAGAGAGAGAGGGAGAGAAAGAGTGAGACAGAGAGAGAGAGAGGGAGAGAAAGAGAGTGAGACAGAGAGAGAGAAAGAGAGAGAGAGTGAGACAGAGGGAGAGAAAGAGAGAGAGAGAGACAGAGAGAGGTCTGGGCCTACATAAACAAAGACATATGACCCCAGGTCTCTACATCAAGACCAATTTCTCTCAAGTCCCAGGGACCAAACAAGCTCCCTGCCAGCCCCACCTGGAGTGATAGTTGCCTTCATTTGCTTATACTTTTCATAGTATGAAAATGGCTGAACAGGGGACTTACTGAAACTGAAATTTCTCCTCATGAACAGACAACATAAGCCTCATCCACTGACGACTATTAAATGTGGAAAAGGACAAAAACAATTGATCATTGATACATAATTACATCAGTGTTTGATAACACATTGACATAACAGGATTCATGTCATAGCCTACCGCTTTGAAGGCAATACTACAAAAAGCAACAGACCTCGAGGGGTGAATATTAAATCAGACCCCCACCCCTGAAAACTCTTCCCTTTTCATAAAGAAGAGCCACGTAGCGAGCCACGCTCGTCTGGTTAGCTAGCCAGGAGCAGGAATGTGGGCTACCCAGAGAAACAGCCGAGCCTCCTCCTCCTCCCGGCTCCCAGGTCACCTGCCTGATCGGGAGGGTTGTTGCCGTGACAACCCTATCTGGCAAGAGCAGAGCCTACATCTCCGTTTTAACTCCTTCCTCTCCGAGACGCCGACCAGACGGCGAGTGGATGCGATTGGTCCGAATGAGTCCTTCCTTTCCTCATCCGATTCCCCTCAGCTGAATTGATATGATAGCGCCAGACACTGAACAGATGAGAGTAAGTGGTTCAGTCAGCTTCTCTCACAATGTTTTATTTATTTATTTTATTCTATTTTCCCATTATCCCTGATAAAGGGAGGCATGGAGGAAAAGCCACTAGGTAATCAGCCTTCTAATTTCCTCAGAGGCTTCGTAGCAAACATGCAAAGACAAACACATTCCATGCAAATGCCAGTTGAACTGACAGGCCACTGAACTGTCTGGATCTGTCTGGGAACAAACAGTTGGAACCTGTTCAGAGACACTATTGGGCAGATTCATCTTGAAAGACATGCAACTCTTTTCCATGATGTTTCTGAAGACACTGGAAATATTCAAGCAAACTTGTCAAAAAAAATGAGCTTTTGGACATTGTGCTACTCTGACTGGACACAGCAATTCTGGCCTGAGTCACAGGAACGACGGTTCAGGTTGAGTTTCTCTCTCTTGGGGATGGTGATGGTGGTGGTGATGGGGATGGTAGTGGTGGTGATGGTGGTGGTGGTGGGGATGGTGGTGATGGGGATGGTGGTGGTGGTGATGATGATGGGGGCTATGGTGATGGGGATGGTGGTGGTGGTGATGGTGATGGGGGTGGGGATGATGGTGGGGATGGGGGTGGTGGTGATGATGGTGGTGGTGATGAGGATGATGGTGATGGGGACTGGTAAGAGGCAAGGTAGTCAGAAGGCAAGAGATTCCGGAAAACAAATCGATGGTCCTAGCTCAAGACATGCTGACGTCAGCACCTTTTTCTGAGAAGCCCCTAAGCACCTCTTCTGAGCAAGCGTCATCTGGGCCAATGACAGGACAAGATGACAGCTGGATGGAGCACCAGGAAACTAAGACATACTACAGCCTCCATGCACACACTAGCACGAGCGCGCACACACACACACACGCACACACGCACGCACACACGCACGCACGCACGCACGCACGCACGCACGCACGCACGCACGCACGCACACACACACACTTCCAAAACACCCAATAGATGCTACAAACCCTTAGACTTTGAAGATTGAGTAGCATCAATAAACCAGACCAACACACATCTGCAAGCCATAGAACCCAGAGATGGAAAGAAACGTATAAAAACAGTCTAGCCTTTACAAACTGTTACACCCCCTGGAATATAAACTCTGCAATGTAAAACTGCAGGACTGAAGGTGGTTAAGACAGAATGGTCTGATTGAATACACTAGGCTCTAATCACAAGTGCCATAGCTGTCTCCTATGGCTCGGACAGTAACTGTCTACACAAGCAGCAAATCATTATTGGGAAGTTGGTGTTCTGCAAAGATTCTTACTGAAAGTGAAATGTTGTCCAGTTTTGGATTGACTTTTGACCCATGTCTTTTTTTTTTTTTACATGCTGATAGCAACGTATGCGATGCTTGTTACGAGGAGCAGGCCTACTCACGTAATCATGGAAGGCTTTGGCCTCACTGGAGTGGTCACAGGTCTCTCTCCTCTCTGGGGCAGCACAGTACAGGTCCCAGAATACACTGTTGACAAGACAAGTCACGAGGAAACAAACAGGCCGGTGGATGAACCATACAAATACACTAACCAAACAATACACAAACGCATAACAATTACTGGCTGTATTATACTGGATGGCAAATAAAGGTGACTTGACGAGCACTAGATTGCCTACTCACCACCACCAAGAATGCAGGAATCCAGGAGGTTCACCAAGTGTGATGTTCTTCTCCCATCGAATCTAAAAATGAAGGTATAGCATATGAGTTAGACATCCTTGAATAGGCCCATATTAGCCTACAGCACCCAAACAGTTATATTCCATTTTAATTGATAATGTTGATAATAATGGGGTACATTAGGTTTGAACTTGTGATCCCTTACCTCTGACAAAAAGGTCTGTGCTGACTTCTGGGCTCCTATGTGTAACAAATATTCATAGACGTATAAGGCCAATCTGTGGAAAGAAAACATGAAAACATATTCAACCTTATCATAAACAGTGGCTACGTTCACACGCGTCGTATGAAGCTACAGGCCTTCTCAACAAAGGGCAGTCAACGCCAAACTTAATCGACAAAATTCGAGTTTGGAAACCAAGCAGACCCTTTACAAGCAATCGTGAATGTAGAGTGACCCTCGCAACGAGCAGAGACAAAGTGTAGAATGGACGCTATTGGTAGGAAATGTATCAAAAAGGACGAGAGAAACAGCAAAATACAGCGTTGATAGTATTTTATCCGCACCATAGCCTGCAATATATATAGGCAACTTCGAATCTAAAATGTCGCACAAAATGCGTATTTACTTAGCAAATTACAACGTGCAAACGACGCATCACTGAACAGAGAGAATAAAGCCAAAGGCGAAGAATATGACCAAGGGAGGAATGGCGAGCAGTCAAGGCGGTTCATTCAATTCCATCCTCGGTAGGAGGAAATAGCTTCGTGTGAGCTGCCCAGCGAACCGCACAGAACAAGAGAAAGCAACTTGCAAAATAAATCCATGGAATTTGGAACTTACTTTTCTCGCGCTTGGCCATCCGACGGCACAGGGGTGCCTTTGCCTTTGGGGAACATGGTTTTGTAAAGGAGGACGATCGCCTTCTCTTTCTTTTCACTATTTCATCTGTCAGACCATCACGGCCGCGACCCTCGCACACTCCAACCGCACTTCCACCAAGCCTGGCTAAGGGGAAGAGGGTAGGCCAGGCTGATTGACATCCACTCTGACCAATGGGAGCACGGCGATCTCTTTAAGGTCTGCCTGTACAATATGTCGTGCGTTTTGTTTTCCACTGGGCATGTTACGCTATCATTACAATAAAAAATAAGTAGCATACACGTGTCTCGTTTCCTTTTAATCCCTAATTGGCATTCGTCTTTCAGACAATCCAGTAAACTTTAGTAAATTGTCGAAGGCTATATGTCCTAATCTAGCCTATAAAAACATAATATAGACAATAGCTATAGCCACCAACCGTCAACCGTCCCCATAGCTTTATTCAGTAGAATATTCAGTAGACTCAAGACTCAATATCCCTTTCTTGTAGTAGATAGGTGGAAAAGAAAATCATTACATGCAGCCATGTAGGCCTTTAGAGACTACTTTGCGCTGTGGCTGCGATCTGCCAATAAAATTGATTAAAGAAGATAGATTTTGCGTAGGCTACTCCAATCATTTCATCCAGAACAGGGGAACGATGTGTATTTCAGCATGACCTCATAGGTCAACATCAGTAAACACTTATTATTGTCTTTCTGTCTTGCAGTATCCAAATGGGGCAATTGATCCACTTTCACCAGTATTGTGCGATTCCAAAGTTGTACATCTCGGAAGTTCCACCTTAAAAAGTTTAAGCAAGGCTTTCAAGTGTGGCCATTTAAGAAGGTGGTCGCAACTCTGTAGCGAGATACTCTGCAAGGGCAGGGGGCGTGCGAAGGGGGAGGAATGCGGATCGAGTTGTATAATACCTTCATGGGACCGAGTATTTGTGAGGCTACAAGAGGCTGAGAGTTGTTATTTGGGCACATTTATTCATACAAATGTGACCTGACAATCTGATTAGGCCTACTTTTGGGTAAGCATATTTAGTTTTCTGTGAGTTAGAAAATGTATTATATTGTAAAGACATACAGTCTGAAAATGTTGACATGTTTCACTTCTTCGGCATATCAACACTGTAAAACATGCTACACACTGTAAACACTGTATTTTGATGTTCATGCAATCCGACGTTGCGTTTAGCGTCTGAGAGGCAGGTGACCTCTACAGTACTTGTGATCGCTGGAATCCCTCAAAGCGACAGTTGTCCTGTAGTCCTCTAAAATGTCCATCAATGATAATAGGCTAGGTTACAATACAGTATAATTGCACGCATGTTTCTCGGGGGTGATGTTTTCCCCGTCTGTTCACAACAACAAACTAATTATACAAAGTAGATTCATAGCACGCTATAATAGTTAGCCTATAGCATTTCTACTTGGGGTTGTAGGCTATTTGGTCACTGAGCAATCTGTCAGATGATACATTGAGCTGATGGGCTATTCAAAGCATCTTGTTTTGAGAGCACAAAAACTCGTTGGTTTATGCAACGGCACCGGTCTGGCTGGAACTATTTTTCTATTTGTATCAGAAAAAAATCAAGGAATATTATAATTGATCTTATTTACTTATTTACTCATTGAGACGTGATCAAAACTGAACCTACTCACAAACTGAAACTATAATTGTCTCATCATGGCCTGTTATATAGGCTATTATTTGGACATGTGAGGATGGAAGCCTCTTGTTCACTTTAAGCTGCATTGTTTCAGCCAGATCGAATGTGCTGCTGCTGAGCCAAATAGTTCTGTGACTCAAAGAGCTTAATCTGTTCTGGGATTGCTTTCTCCTTGCCTTTCCTCCCTCTGTCCAGTTCCCTGAGTCAGCATGGCATCCGACGCAAGAGATGAAGACGCTATGGACGACCCTCTCTTTATCCTGGAGAGTGGAGAGGTGTATAGGAACCCTACCGAGGTCAAGATGAGCCAGATAGTCCTGCCTTGCCATGCCAACCACTGCGAAGAGCTCAGCGTAGGCCAACTGCTCAAGTGGATGGACTCAACAGCCTGCCTTTCCGGTGAGCAATGATAACCCATGACCTCATAGTGTGCTCTCTAAACATAGTTCCACCTATCAGGGAACCGTTTGGAGTGTTTTCTGGCGCTGTGTAAACTCTTCACCTGATAGGTTCATTGATTCGTTGATTAATTCATCATCTCTAAAAGCAAGAAACTCAGCAGTCAGTCCCTCCAAGGCTTGGTTTGAAGAAATGCCTTTGTGTTTTCTTGCCGACACTCACCAATGATGGCTGACCTTTGTTCAGTGCTTGTCTATGTATTTATCTTCTCTAACAGCTGAGAGGCATGCTGGGTGTTCCTGCATCACTGCGTCTGTGGATGATATCCACTTCGAACACACCATTGGGTATGTGTTTCTGTCTTGAGAGCTGCTCTGTTTCGATGTGAGTAGGCCTATATGTGGGCTATTTTGTCTAATGCCACACAGGAAGGTCTGGATCTCTAACTCTTTATACTGTAAACTTGGTCCAGTGTTGGTAGTAAACAGTCCTCTGTGTCTGTAGGGTTGGACAGGTGGTCAGCATCAAAGCAAAAGTCAACAGAGCCTTCACATCCAGCATGGAGGTTTGTTGGAGAGCCACGGTTTTCATTGTCTCCACGTCATGTGACATCAGATAAGTGTAGATGCGGTGTGGTGTGATGTACATACAGTATGTATCCTGTTCAGCTGCCATGTGTTGATGCGTCGTTCCTCTCAGGTGGGCATCCTGGTCAGCTGTGAGGACCTCTTCACCAACCGGCAGTGGAAGGTGTGCCACGCCTTCGCCACCTTTGTGGCCCGACGCACAGAGGCTGGGAAGGTTAGGCCAGAGAGAGAGAGAGAGAGAGAGGAGCAGTTATACGTCTCAGTCTCTGACACCTCAACCACTCCTGTATATCTCACGTAAATGAGAGCTCAACACACCTGTCCAACACTGTGTGTGTGTGTGTGTGTGGGTCTGTCTGTCTGTCTGTCTGTGTTTGTGTGGGTCTGTCTGTCTTTATGTCTGTCTGTGTGTGTGTGTTTGTGTGGGTGGGTCTGTCTGTGTCTGTCTGTCTGTCTTTTTGTGGGTCTGTCTGTCTGTATGTCTGTGTGTGGGTCTGTCTGTCTTTATGTCTGTGTGTGTTTGTGTGAGTGGGTCTGTCTGGCTGCGTGTGTGTGTGTGTGTGTGTGTGTGTGTGTGTGTGTCTGCCTGCGTGTGTGCTGTCTGTGTGTCTGCGCAGGTGCAGCTGAAGCAGGTGGTTCCACGCACGCAGGCGGAGCAGTTGGAGTACAGCATAGCAGCCGAGAGGCGGAGGATGAGACTCATCCATGCTCAGATCATCACCGACCTGCTGAGCAGCAGCACGGCGCAGCTAGGTAACGTTACAGCACAGCCCAGACCAGCTAGGTAACGTTACAGCCCAGCCCAGCTAGGTAACGTTACAGCACAGTCCAGACCAGCTAGGTAACGTTACAGCCCAGCTAGGTAACGTTACAGCCCAGCTAGGTAACACTACAGTACAGCCCAGCTAGGTAACGCTACAGCACAGCCCAGCTAGGTAACGTTACAGCCCAGCCCAGCAAGATAACGTTACAGCACACAGCCCAGCTAGGTAACGTTATAGCCCAGCTAGGTAACGTTACAGTCCGGCCCAGCTAGGTAACGTTACAGCACGGCCCAGCTAGGTAAAACTACAGCCCAGCCCAGCTAGGTAACGCTACAGCCCAGCTAGGTAACGTTACAGCCCAGCTAGGTAACGTTACAGCCCAGCTAGGTAACGTTACAGCCCGGCCCAGCTAGGTAACGCTACAGCACAGCCAACAGACATGACAGACACACGATACAGACCAGCAACACAGCTCGGCTAGTTACAGCACAGACATCACAGACATGCACAATATGTAACAAGCCAAGTTCTTAAGTCTCATCCAGCAGCAGTATTAGTGTGAGTGTTTCTCTCCGTCTGTTTCTGTCTGTGCGTACCGTACCAGGGGAGTGCCAGGAGTACCAGGACGCTGTGCCCGCCGAGAGGACCCGGGTGGAGAGTGTGGAGCTGGTGCTGCCCCCCCACGCCAACCACCAGGTCAGCACCTTCGGCGGTCAGATCATGGCCTGGATGGAGAATGTGGCCACCATTGCTGCCAGGTGAGCCTGGCTATCTTCACAGAGATACAGAGGAATCGAATTGCGATACATATGTATAATAGGACTGGTGTGCGGTATAAGTAAAAAACCCAATAGTCTGGAAAGAGTTGAATCTACGTCTTTCTTAACTTTCCGTATTCACTCTCTCTCTCTCTCTCTCTGTCTTTTTCTCTGTCTCTGTCTAGCCGCCTGTGTAATGCCCATCCTACCCTGAGGACTATAGACATGTTCCACTTTCGAGGTCCGTCTCACATTGGTGATCGACTGGTGCTGAAGGCCATCGTCAACAATACCTTCAAGAAAAGGCGTGTTCCGACAACAGGAGAGCTCTTCTCCGCTCCTCTGCCAGCAACAGGACAGGAAACTCGTTTGTCAGCTTTCATGTTTGCATGATGTGATTGTTTTAATGTGTGTGTGTGTGTGTGTGTGTGTGTGTGTGTGTGTGTGTGTGTGTGTGCGTGCGTGCAGTATGGAGGTGGGCGTATGTGCAGAAGCCTATCAGGGCGGAGAACCACTGCGTCACATCAACAGCGCCTTCATGACCTTCGAGGTTCTGGAGAGCGACAGGAAGCCACGCACGTTGCCGCGGTTACGGCCTGAACCTGTGGTGAGTTCTTCCAATTACCTCAGAGAAACAGGTTGGACCTGTGGGGTGTGCCGTGTGGGCTTGTGCCGTGAGCTGAGTTAGGAGGGCACTGGAAATAGATCGGTAGCATCAAACCATTCAGAGACGTATTTTACATTCAGTTCCTTGTCCGTCAACACTTTCTCCTCATGATCGATTTCTGATTTAGTTTTAGATTGATTTCTGATTTTGATTTGACCCTCAGGATGGGAAGAGGCGTTACCAGGAGGCCATCGCCAGAAAGAAAATCCGCTTGGACAGGTGAGGAGTAACGTGATCAACGTTCCCCTGATTCCTACTGTAGGTATGCCTCTCTCTGTTTGACCAAGGATATGAAAACACTAAAGTACAAATCGACTTCTCTGCCTACAGGAAGTATATCATTTCCTGCAGGCAAACTGAAGTGCCTCTGTCTGTGCCCTGGGACCCCAGTAACCAGGTAGAACCCGCTCACACACTGTCGTAAAGTAACTGCTACTGTATTGCCTTGAATCTGATTGGTCACTATGTTCTGTACTGACCAACTGTGGCCCCAGGCTTATGTAAGTTTAAAAACAAGTATCGTGCTGTCTATAATCCAATCCTCGTTTTCAGCTGTACCTCAGCTACAACAATGTGTCGGCACTGAGACTTCTAGCTGCGCGGAACAACTGGGTGTTGAGCTCTGAAAAGAATAAGGTCAGTATTGTTTGTAGCAGAAGAAAATGTGTACAGTAAATGATCAAAATAAACCTTACTCACTAAGCTTCTTGAACGTTTTTACGTTTTGCTCTGATCTCTGCTCTCACCTTTTCAGCCTTTACACTGAAAGAGAACTAAACATAAAAAATAAAAACTTCAAACGAGCAGTCATGGTGACTGTGCTCAAAGTCGGCTCACATTGATTTGATTAAGCTAGCGACTGTACAGTTTCTGGAACAAGTGAACAGCCTTTGATCAGAGCTGGAATTGTGGGATTTCTCCACTACTACCTCCCTGCAAAACTTCGACAGAACGTTTGAGATTGTAAAAAACAGTCCATACATTTTGAAAACAAATACTCAAAAAGCTCACCGTGCACTTTAAACATTAGACTGGTCACCCATTGAGATTCTGTGCTCTAACCCCCTCCTACGCCTGTCATGGCCGCCGTCTTCCCTCCCAGGTCAGTCTGTACACCCTGGAGGAGAACCAGCGGCTGTGTTTCAAGGTGGAGATGCAGGTGAACGTCCCAGCTGAGCAGACCTTCCACCTGCTCTCCGACCTGAGGAGGAGACAGGCCTGGGACCGGCACTATGAGTGAGCACCGCTGCCACACGCACACACACACATACGCGCACACACACATATACATACACACACACACACACACACATACGCGCACACACACATATACAGTACACACACACACACACACCCACACTCGCGCGCGCACAGACACACACACACACACACAAACATATACACACACACACACACCACAGGGTGACTGGACACCTTAGGACTCATCACAGTGTTATGAAACTGCCTGTTTTTAATTTGAGCTTTTTGTTGGTCAAAATTCACTTTTACTATGTCCTACGGTGTCTGGGTCATTCCATCTGATAGTGTTATGACTCCATCTGCACTGATTCAACTGTTGTGTAAGACATTGATGTCTTGGGATCTTCTCTGAACCGAATATATGATCCTTTGTGGCGATTGCAGACAGTGTGACGTGATAAACCAGGTGGATGAAGATGACACCATCTACCGCGTGGTCACTCCGTCCGTCAGTAGAGACAGTAAAGGGCAGGACTTCATTCTGCTCGCCTCCAGGAGGAAGCCTTGTGACTCCAGGTAAAACATCCTCGATCACCCTGATCAACCAATGGGGTTTTACCATTGGTCTGCATTCTAATATCCCCCCTCTTTTTGCATTTTTACATGCGTTGATGTTTGACCTCTATTTGTGCCTCCCTGCATTGCGCAATTATTTCCATCAACTGCACAGTGACCTCCTCTTACACATGATCTGTTTTGCGACTCTTTTTGTCCCTCTCAGGGACCCTTACCTGATTGCCCTGCGCTCTGTCACTTTGCCCACCCATCCTCCCACTGAGCTCTGCACCCGGGGAGAGGTGCTCTGTGCTGGGTTCAGTATCTGGGAGGAGTCCAGCACTGTCACTAAGGTAGGCCAATCAGGGCTCTTGATGGATTTAACAAGGAGGGCCACTCAGTTAATGTCTTTGAACCTTTAATTTGTGTGAGAGACAGACAGACAGATAGATAGATAGATTGATTGATTGATTTCCATCACTGATCTGTGTGTGTATTCTGCCTCAGATCTCCTACTACAACAAGGCCACCCCCGGCGTGCTTCCCTACATCTCCACAGACATCGCTGGACTGTCCTCCGGCTTCTGCTACGCATTCTCTTCCTGCAAACACTACCTAGAGGAGAACAGAGACAGCCCGGCTGCCCTGCACCCCTCTGCCCTCTGATAACCCCCCCCGCACCCCTCTGCCCTCTGATACCCCCCCCCCCCCTGCACCGCTCTGCCCTGATGCACCCCTCTGTCACCCCTCTGCCCTCTGATACCCCCCCAACCTCACTTCCCTCTTATGCACTGGGAGAGAATGGTGGTACCCCTTGACTGACCTGCCCCCCTGTACTGTGAGATAATGGTACCTTCCTGCTGACCCTCCTCCCTTCAGTGCACTTGGAGAATCCAACAAGATTGTTCTCTTTGAATCCCTTATGAACTTGGGAAAAGCCTGCCCGTCTGCAGCCCTCTCGTCATCAAAAGATCTGGGAGGGTTCAAACTAGCCTCTATCAAAAGCCTTGTCTTATTACTTGTTAATGTTGCAATTGGTTTCAACATTGCCCAGTATTCCAGTACAGGTCCCTCTTTTATATTATAATGATCAAGCTGTTGAAAACATCCATTCGAATGAATAGTTAATTTTGTAATGATGATCTTGATGTGATACTTCTGCATTACTAATAGGAAGATCAATCTGAAAATGTGTCTGGGCATTGAGGAGCACCTTGTTAGGAAATGGCCTATTTTCTACCTCCAAGAATCCTTTCATCAATATTAGGTCAAGATTATGTACAACTACTGTTACTGTATAAGCACTTTGATTTGAAAGGTTATCATATAATCCACATACACATTTGACAAACGTGTTTTACATGACATGATTTCACTCTAATAATAAACCCAGTAGACCAGTGGACGTTTTCTGTTTCCTTTGTTGATGTTCATCCCCTGCTATTCCAGGCATTTCATGTTCATGTTTCATAAACAAAAATGATTAACGATAAAATCAATACAAAGCTTGCTGAAGCAATGATTCTAAGCGTTTGGATTATACTGTACCAGAGTGACACAGGTGGAGCAGAAAAGGGAGGATACTAAAGTGATTGATGGGGACGCTGCGTGACCTCAGTCGTGACGGGGACAGACTACACAATGTGGGTGGTGACGGGGACAGGCCGCGTGACCTAGGTGGTCTCGTGGGGTGGCTGGCCTCAGACTGGCCACTCTGGCCTGGGCCTGGAGGAGCTGGTGCAGTAGTCCTGCTTCACTGCCAGATAAGTGTCTCTATTCACACAGGAAGTGATGGCGTCATCTTTCACACACTGCTTCCTGTAAAACCAGACAGAAAGGCTAAACCATGAGGTCAAAAAAGGCATAACCAGATGAGATATTGATCTCTGGCATCCCTAAGATAAAGCATTCAAATGTGTTGAATCTTGAAATGATCATATTATGGTCTGTTGAAACGATAATTCGAATAAGAGACACATGGGCAGCAGTTCTATGCTTTATCTCTTGTTGCCAGTATGGTATTGTACCTGTTCCTGGACTGGGCCTTCATCCGGCATCTGTCCACCACGTCTCTCCTCTTCTGGCGGGCGGCACATTTCCACTCCCACGCGGTCAGCGATGTGATATGCCCACTGAAGGCCGTCACCAGCGCCCGCTCCGACGCCCGTCTCCTCTTCTCTTCCAGGAAGCCCGCGTACCTCCCCCTGGCGGCCTGGACCTCTCTGTCCCGACGGGCCTTCAGCAGCGCCAGATCCCCCTTCGTCTGTGACCGCTCCCTGTCCTTCTCCTGGAGCAGCTCTTTCCTGCAGGCGTCCAGGAGGCCCAGGCGCTGTCCCCGGGCCCCCTCCCTCCTCGCCTGGCACAGGGCCACGCGCTCCGCGCGACTCCTCAGCGCCTCGGCCTGCTCCCGCGCCAGGTAGGCGCGCTCGATCATCTCGAAGGGCGCCATGCTGATGGAGCCATGGCAGCGGCCTATAAGTACAGTTTCACGGTAAACCACATGAAAATTCCCGACCGTTTCAAAATAAATTATCATTAAAACCGTGTTCGATTACCGTGCTTCAAATAACCACGGTAAACAGGCTACTATAGACATACAGTCCGACGTCATTCCCAGTTTCCACTTCAGAGGAAATGATACGCTTACGCACCCACATCCCAAAATGCCAAATACCTCACTGCAGCCCTTCCATATTACATATTACATGATGCACTTTCAACCGTTGAGGCCTGGCTTTCCCTATGTTATTTGTGTCTTTTTTATTTTTTATAAAAGTTGTTGAAATGATTCCAGACTGTCTATCAGTACTTATTGAGCATTTTCAGCATATTAAAAATAATAATAATACTGTGATAATACCGATAACCATGGTAATTTTGGTCACTAAAATCGTGGTATGAAATTTGCATACCGTTCCATCCCTACCTATAAGCCTCCTCTCTGCGTTGATCGCGGGGGGCCGCGGGCGGGGGAGGCTGGCTGGGTCTGTCTGCCGGGAGTGGAAGCGGCGGACGGCGCTGCGGACGTCCCGGCCAGCCCGCCGGCGGGAGAGGAGCATGTCGCTGACCGGTTCGGCCAGGTGGAACAGGGCCTTGCAGCCACGTACGCGGAAACTCATCTTCCCAAGATCCTCTTTGGAAACGTCCTCCTGACCTGAGGGGTTTGATCAGGGAGAGAAAACAAAAACACATCATAAATATATACTTCAATTTCACTGCTAATATAATTGTCTCTCGAATAAATTGATGTGCTGTACTTTCTCTATCAATGTGGTTCGGCCGGCTGGGCTCAATTATTTTGTTGTAATGAGGGGTGTTTGGAGGGCCCGAGTCTTTTTGTTTCCTGGCCTCCAGTAAGGCTAAACTGGTCACCTCCGGTAAAACCTATGAGACAGAAAAACACTTGTAGCTCGAGCTATGCATGGTGCGATGAGGGCAGCTCTGGTGTGGAAGTGTACTAAGAGCACAAGCTGGTTTATTTACCTCTGGGCTGTCAGTTTGTACTAGTCCCTCCAGATTTACAAACAATCTCTTCATTTTCATATCTCGCACTTTGTGCCTCTGGAAAACATCCTCAGATTAATAGTTTATGTTCAATAGTTTGTTAATGTTCAATAGTTTATCTCAAAACAGATGTCCCTACAGTATTTATGTGTCTGCAATGTGAAGCGCTGCATCAGTAAATTGCATATACTGTCAGAGCTGAATATGACAGTGTATTAGGGGAGGCGGTGTCTGTTGTGTGGTTCAGACCTGTGCCTGCTTGTCAACCACACATTCTTTGACACAGCCCTCTCCTCGATTGTCTTCAGATCTCTCTGTGAGTTCACCACTGGTCTCCACTGAAGGAACTGCCAAGAGACGGATTGTAATCTTCCTCTGACATGGTCCCACACTGAGACGTCTGACAGAACACCAACAACAAGATTTCACTAAGTACCCATGATATTTTGTTCAATAGTTCATGACATGGTACTGTTATAACCAATCAGATACTTACCCAAGCCTTTTCCTGGTCAGATAACCCCGAATATATCGTTGGATGATCAATGTCGGTGAGTGAAGTGACTGGATCCTATTGATCGCCGATATCATCTCATGTACTGTTTTCATTTCACTTTGATATGATCCCTGTATGAGATGATTTACAAGCAGTTCAACAAAAGAAATAGACACCTAAAGAAACAAGACACCAGAAATTAGGTGTACATATGAGAGCACAATTATGTGTACAAACCATCTTAGACACTGGATAGAGGTTCATGTAAAAATTAGGCTTTAGGGATTTGAATCTGAAAGGGAGACACCAGTTCTCAATGATCTCTTCGTCAGATATCACATAGTTGTCCAGAGCCTTCAGTGACAATATGCTGTTGACGATGCAGTGTCTGTAGTTTCCTTTCAGGCTGAGTGGAGTGTCGTAAAGGGTTAAGGCTGTGAGGTTCTGGCAGCCTGCCAAGCCCTGGATATTCTTCCTGGTCGCCATAGTGTTGTCATGGAGATTAAGAAGCTGTAGTCTTCTCAGTCTGTCCCAAAACGCTACACAAGGAAGCTGAGTTATCTGAAAGAGGCATATATTAAATAAACAATGTAGTCCAAAAGGGGAACAAACATTTTCTTAATCTTATGCAAAGTGTCAAGGACTCCCAAGATGTTACTGTAAATGAAATGTAAACACTGTCGTCCTCAATACATTAGTACCCTACCTGATTTCCTTTGAGGTCCAACTTCACTAAATGTATACATTCAATGAGAGCATTGATTTTAGTTATGAAATTATCTGCCAATGTGCAGATCCTTAATGATCTGCAGCATCCCAGGTTTTCAACATTCTTCAAGAGTAAATGTTTCAGTCTGACCATAACTATTTGCTCAAGGTCAGACGCTCTCTCAGTCTTCAAACCCTGCCCATGGCCCAAGATGATGGACTCTGAGCAGGTAACCAGGTAGGTTTTCCGGGCATTAAATGAATCCATGTCCTCTATTTAGAGAGGAGTCTTCATAATTTCTTCCTGGAGGAAGAAACAATATTTACAAATTGGCTAGTCTATAGCTTCTTCATTTTCTAAAAACACTGGTTTCAAGTTATTGAATATAATAGCATATATTGCTTGCAGCTTGCAACATGAAAAGTTAATGAGATAGAACAGCAATTGTAGAGGATGAAGAACTTGTTGTCCTAAAGAAAATAGCCTACTGAAGTCGGAGGGAGGCTACTCACATGCTGTCCTTATGATGTTTTATGTTGCCATGACTACGACTAAAACTAGTAGCCTAGAATCTCTCCAACTTGGGTATTGATACAAGCGTCCAATCTTCGTTCATAAAATTAGCCTATTGGCTACAAAAGTGGATTTAGGCTATAATTCATTCAAACTGAAGATTGTTCAAAACTCACACAAACTTTGCAACGGCATACAATTATTACTAGGCTACTTTCTGGTAACAAGTTCTATAGACTAGTCGGTTACAAGGTAGCCTACTGTATGTTCTACCTACTGTGTGTAACCACTGCGACCTCAGTGGCCACAAAGTAGCTGAGCTACAACACCCGCCCCATGTAAACAACACAGCCACGTGACACTCGTTCGTAATGACTACGCACTTTGTCTCGCGATGCCAGACTTTCGAGATCCCCGCCGAGTTAGCGCAGACTCGTGAGTCTACAGCACCCAATAATTTGCGCTGCACACTGCCTTGTTGTACCTTTTAGAGAGATTCCTGTCCGACTTGTTTCCTCGAAATGCTGTCTGACTAGATGAAGGCGCATGTATCCTCACTGTGACGGCGCCAAGCAGGCACCACCTTGGGACACATAGTAAATGTTTGGTCCTATTTCAGTTCAAACTTAAGCCATTTGCTGGTTGATATCAAACGACGACCACGAAGTTCTCTCCGTGCGCCATCTGGTGGTAAAATTGCATACAACCGGCGCTTCTGGTGGCATAACCTCGGCTAAAGACTAAACCCGGAAGTGCCCCATAGCGATCTGACAGCACGGATTCAGACGTATAGTTCACCATTGTTTTATAGTTTTTAGTGGGTAAAAAACGGATGGTATACAGTATGTCTGTTGATATTTAGTGCCAGATGCAAAGCCATGAAAATGAATGAACAGGGGAGTAAAAAGTTACAAAATGCAACACGAGAAAAACTCAGAAAATTCAATGCATTACGAGGTAAGTTTTACTGTACTGCTGACTCGCACCTGCTTTTCTGTGCCTGCTTTGCGTGGGCCAATGTGACACTGGTCAGATGTGTCAAACCTATTCAGCACCAACCTTTTATCACACTTAGGTAAGGAGGTGCAGCAGGGAGAATTCTGGGATCTAGTGGTGATCACAGCTGTGGATGAGAAACAGAGAGAAGCCTATGAGCTCCAGATCACTGAGAAACTTGGGAGAAAAGAGCTACCGCTTGGCATTCAGTACCACGTGATCTCAGATCCTCCCGGATTCAAGATAGGTGAGCAAATCTGACCATCCTGATGATCTAAACCGTAGTTGTCCTATCTAGCATTGCTCTAAGTGACAACCTTTTCATAGGAAATGGAGGTTCGACGCTGCACTCATTGCAACAGCTGGACGAGATGTATGGGAAGGCTCTGGGCAGATTCAGGGTCATCTTGATTCATGCAGGTAAATCATTTAGCCTAATTTAAATTTATTTTGGTTATTGAAACACAGTCTGTGATTATAGTCTGTTAAAAAGATATGCATACAACCTCTCAAATTGCCTCCAAATTCTCTAGGAGGATTTAGCCAGCGTCTGCCCAATGCCAGTGCCCTGGGAAAGATCTTCACAGCCCTGCCCCTGGGTGACCCCCTGTACCAAATGCTGGAGCTCAAACTGGCCATGTATGTGGATTTCCCCTCACATATGAAACCTGGCGTGCTGGTGACCTGTGCGGATGACATAGAGCTCTACAGTATTGCAGAGGATGAGAGTGTTAGGTTTGACAGGCCTGGCTTCACTGCTTTAGCCCACCCCTCCCCTCTGTCCATAGGAACCACACACGGAGTGTTTGTGCTGCAACCCGAGGAGTCCAAAATCTCTGAGATGGAATGCAGGTCCTGCCTCCATTTTCTACACAAACCAAGTATTGACAAGATGCGCGATAGTGGAGCTGTGTGCGCTAGTCATGGTGGCTGTGTGTCTGTGAGTGACTCTGAGTTCGTATACACAGACAGTACATATTATGTAGATAGTGCTACTGCAACAGCTCTGCTTGGTTTGCTCAGAGAGGTCGGGCCTTTAAGCTGTGAGATAGACGCCTATGGGGACTTTCTTCAGGCTCTGGGGCCCAAAGCTACTGTGGACTACACCAACAACATCACCAACGTCACCACGCAGGAAGCCAGCCTGGTGGAGGTCCGCCAGAAGATTTTCCACCGTCTCAGGGGAACCCCGCTCAACGTCATCCTCCTCAACAACTCCAAGTTCTACCACATCGGCACCACCACGGAATACCTCTTCCACCTCACCGAGGACCAGAGCTTGAGGGCCGAGCTGGGCCTCCTATCCTCTGCCTTCAGTGTTGGTCAGAGTGAAACCCCTGAGAGCCCCACTATCTGCTGTGTGATGCACAGCGTCCTGCACCCCAGCTGCTCCGTGGCCCAGCGGTCAGTCGTGGAGTACTCCAGGCTTGAGGCCGGCGTCCGAGTGGGTGAGGGGTCCATCCTCAGTGGCTGCTGGGTCAGCCCGGGCCTGTGTGTCCCTGAGGGAGTCTTCATGCACTCTCTCTGCATGAACCACAAGGGCCAGACGGGCTACGTGACTGCCGCCTTCGGTATCGAGGACGACCTCAAACAGAGCGTCGAAGCCCCTGCCCACGCGGAGAAGCTCAGGCTGTTTGGGGTCAGTCTGGCGAAGTGTCTGACCCGGTGGAGTCTGGATAAAGAAGCCCTGCGCTTCTCTGAGGACATGTCCAATTGTAGGCTGTGGAACGCCTGTCTGTTCCCCGTGTGTCCTGACCCACGCGCCTCGTTCTCCAGGACCCTGGAGATGGTGCAGGTGGCGCAGCGAGGCGAGGCCCTCCAGCTGACCTCTGACACCAGGCTGACCTCCCTGCAGGAGGCCCTGCGGTGGAAGAACCTGGAGGAGATGCTCTCATTCAGGAGGGGGCTCCATGAAGACATACTGCAGAAAACATTCAACTGACCAGGACTGAGGCTACTACTTGGCTTTTGTCTTGTTGAGTGTCGTCATGTTGTCTTGCTATTATGGGGTGTCTTATGTATTTGGTTGATTGAGTTGAATGTGTATAATAGAATTTGAGGTGGGATTAGTTGGATGAATCTGAATAGATTTGAGTAGCTTTAATTATAATGATGACATTAACCCACATTTAAGATTCAAGACTTTCTGCATTTGTAGAATTGTGTATGTGATAGCCCACTGTATGATCAGATGATACACTCGACAATGCATATTAAAATATTAAAAAAAGACTACTTCCCATGTTTTCATACTCTTTATTGTCGTTCAGGTTAGGTATTACTGCAATTGTCTTCCTGTTTAGCTACTTACACTGATCAGTTTGGCGTTCCATCGGTGCTATGCTTTATGTTTTTGGAGTGAAAGCTGTTGGCTGACTTATGCAAAAGTTGTGGTCTAACCTACCTGCTGACCCACAGTGGTGTGCTGTTATTCCTCTGGACTCTGGTTTTCCCACACAGAAAGTCAAGATATCAACTAGGACACTTACCGCCAGCCAGAGACACGGGCCGGACAGTACAAAATAATTTACACCTGCTATCTAAAAAAAGGCAAAAATCCCCCCTTTGTCCCACTGCTCACTCACCCACACACACACACACAGGGAGATCTCACCCACACACACACAGGGAGATCTCATCCACACAGGGAGATCTCACCCACACACACACACAGGGAGATCTCACCCACACACACACAGGGAGATCTCATCCACACAGGGAGATCTCACCCACACACCCACACAGGGAGATCTCACCCACAGACACACACAGGGAGATCTCACCCACACACACACAGGGAGATCTCACCCACAGACACACACAGGGAGATCTCACCCACAGACACACACAGGGAGATCTCACCCACAGACACACACAGGGAGATCTCACCCACAGACACACACAGGGAGATCTCACCCACAGGGAGATCTCACCCACAGACACACACAGGGAGATCTCACCCACAGACACACAGGGAGATCTCACCCACAGACACACACAGGGAGATCTCACCCACAGACACACACAGGGAGATCTCACCCACAGACACACACAGGGAGATCTCACCCACAGACACACACAGGGAGATCTCACCCACAGGGAGATCTCACCCACAGACACACACAGGGAGATCTCACCCACAGACACACACAGGGAGATCTCACCCAGACACACACAGGGAGATCAGTTATCAGAGTTGTCAGACATTCCACTCAGTTTATTTTTAGCCCACAACTGCAATCCCTCTTTATCTCAGCCTGCTATTGTGACTGAGAGAGGGATCGTGTTACTGCTTCACTGCTCTGCTTCACCAAGCTTTAGAACACACAGAAAAGAACAGGTTGAATGGGGAACTATAAATCACGGCCCACTCAGACATGTACAGGTATGGCTTATCGTCTTTATTTGGGGATGTTTTAGTAGTTAATTTTACTATGCAAGAGCCTGTCAACTGGCTTTGGATTGAAGGGGGAGGTTCTGTAGTAAGTGGGGTTCACTGCCTTGATGTTTTGGGCATTAAGTACTGTTTTTAGTGGAACACTGAAATAAATGCTTCAAATGATAGGGACTTACTGTATAATTTTCGAGAGGAAAAAAACACTTAAAGGGACAGTGTTCATTTGGTCGTGTGTGATTGGAGATATTGCAGCGAGCATCTGATACATTGAACAAATCTACAGTGCGCTGCAGGTCGTTAGGTGATGTGCGTACATGTAACATGAAGTAACATGTTATCACTGCTGACTATAACATGAGTAACATGTTATCACTGCTGGCTATAACATGAGTAACATGTTATCACTGCTGGCTATAACATGAGTAACATGTTATCACTGCTGACTGTAACCCTTTGGCCTGCCTGTGGAGATGAGTGGAAGAAGAAGGTGAGCGAGTCGTACTCTGTGATCATCGAGAGGCTGGAGGATGACTTGCACATCAAAGACAGCGAGTTCATGGAGCTCAAACATGTCTTCAGGTGAGAAACCATGTACTCAGGGGAGAATGATATTTCACAACGCTCGCACTGGACGTCATTATACAGTGTATTACAACATTTAAACTCTGTAAAAAGTACTTTATTTTCTTACCTCCACTCCCACTTATTCACATTGCGACATAAAGTAGAGGGTTTGTTGATGTAAAACATTGATGATTGATGGTTTATTTTTCTGTGTCAGCTCTGATGAGGCTTTTCAGAAGGTGAATCTGAATTACCGTACCGAGAGTGGTCTGTCCCTACTGCATCTCTGCTGCATGTGTGGAGGTATGTCCACTAGGCCCTCTATTTATAACGCCTGACCAAAACAATACACTATATTGAGATCTGCCCTTGGGGCCCGGGGCCAATAGTTACAGGAGATTTGATTTAGATTCAGGCGTAGTGCAGGCCAACACTGTGTATCTTTGTGAGCAGGAAACAAAGCTCACATCAGGACACTCATGCTGAAAGGCCTGCGTCCGTCTAGACTGACCAAGAATGGATTCACTGCCCTGCACCTTGCTGCCTATAAGGTAAGGCAGTTAAGGGGAAACGGTCACCTTAAAAATAATATCTGAAAAGGGCTAAAAAAAAAAAAAAAAAAGCTTCAGAAAAAGATTCTATTGTCTTTTTCGGGTTTACATACTGTATTCTTTTTGATGAGCATTCATAGTTTCGCCATATGGTGGAGTGCAAGTTACAAAGCTCAATGTGTGTTGTAACGTATCACCTCACTGTGACCTGTTTTATTCAGTCTTGGCTGTGTTTTTTCCCAGGACAATGGAGAGCTGGTGACCGCTCTGCTCCATGGAGGCGCAGACATCCAGCAAGTTGGCTATGGCGCCCTCACTGCCCTGCACATCGCCACAGTGGCTGGGCACCATGAGGTGGGCACGGTCCCCGGATATAATCCTAATCAGATTTGACCCCATATACTTCTTGTCACATTAACTAAAATCCCATCATGTTCCTTGAGTTTTGGGCCCTGATTATGAATACACTCACAAATCATGGGCATGTTGTTATGGTTTAGGCCGTGGACATTCTTCTCCAGCATGGAGCCTATGTCAACG
The DNA here is from genome assembly GCF_949987555.1 of Borostomias antarcticus. Taxonomy (NCBI): domain Eukaryota; kingdom Metazoa; phylum Chordata; class Actinopteri; order Stomiiformes; family Stomiidae; genus Borostomias; species Borostomias antarcticus. Next base: position 28,236,635 of record NC_140236.1, on the reverse strand, counting down.
TCCAGGATGCTGTGTTCTTCACACCACTGCATATTGCTGCTTACTTTGGCCACGAACAGGTAATGGAGTTTGTCATAAGGTGCTGAACTGAAGTACTGTAGGCTACTGTACTGCACCTATTGTATTTTAGATTGCTAGCCTTGCACTTTGCCTTCAGCACTAGATTATCCTTATGCTCTTAGTCACTTGTTTTAGAAAGAAGATGCACTTGTGAGTTCTGGGAGTAGGCTAGATACTAAACTCACAAGTGCATCTCCTTTCTAAAACAAGTGACTAGTATGCTGGCTTTTCCTACGTTAACTGCAATTATTGTTAGTCGCTTTGGATAAAAGCATCTGCTAAATGACTGTAATGTAATGTAGCCTACTGCAATGGCCTTTCACTACTGTAGGCTATGCCTTTGTCCTTTCTGAGGAGCAATATGGAAGTGATTAGACTTCTCTGCTCATATCCTAATAACACAGTAGGGGAACCCCCCTCTCACCACCTTCTCTCTCTCTCAGGTGGCGAAGCTGTTGCTGAAGTTCGGGGCAGACGTGAATGTGAGCGGGGAGGTGGGAGACAGGCCTCTACACCTGGCCGCGGCCAAGGGCTTCCTCCGCATCGTCAAGCTGCTGACGGGCGATGGGAGCAGGACCGACGGTGCGAGTTAGCTAACTCTGCTAACTGCTGCTATCTGCTATCCGCTAACTCTGCGAGTTAACTAACTCTGCTAAAACAGTTAGCTAACTATCAGCTAATATTCAATGAAATGGACAACGCAGATCAATGCTGGAAGCGGAACCTCATTAATCCCAGTTCCTCCTCCACCCCCGCAGTGAACGCCCAGGATAACGAGGACCACGTTCCGCTGCACTTTTGCGCGCGCTTCGGCCACGAGGAGGTGGTGCGCTTCCTGCTTCAGAGCAACGCCAAGCTGCAGCCGCACTCCGTCAATATCTACGGAGACACGCCTCTCCATCTGTGAATCTACACTATTTTTTTTTCATTTTTTTTTTTAAATTATTTTTTTCATATTGATTCATCATTAAACACATTATTTTTAAAGTCAAACAGTTGGTCACACAGAGTTGGCTGTGGGCACAGTAGGCCTATATCCTGATTGGTGCAGATGTAGAGAAAAGCTAATGTCCATAGTAGGCCTACAGCACAGTATGTCTCCACTGTAATTTGTCCTCTACAGAGCCTGCTACAACGGGAAGTTTGAGGTGGTGAAGGAGATCGTTCAGCTGTCGGGCACAGAGAGCCTGTCCAAGGAGAACATCTTCAGTGAGACTGCCTTTCACAGGTAGACCCTGTTACACCCTACACCACACCTGGGCTGTTGACCTGCACCTTGCCTGCCCTCTTGCTCTGAGGTGACGATAGTGTATCTGTGGTCCACAGCGCCTGCACCTTTGGGAAAAGCCTGGAGATGGTCAAGTTCCTGCTCAGCCAGAACGCCATGAGTATCAACCATCAAGGCAGGGATGGACACACAGGTGTATACTGTACATACAGTACAGTACTCTATATACCATCAACCATCTCCACCATATAAACACTCACCTGGGCTCATGTACAGAACTGAAACGCCCCAACTGGGTTAGATTAATCCATAAAATACAGTGATTAGCTTTGACCCTGATGAAGCTGTTTTCAACAAATCATCCAATCTCCTCGTTATTGCGCAATGTTTGCAGCTATGTCATCAGCCTTGACCCTCTGCTTGCTTAGGTCTGCACAGCGCTTGTTTCCATGGCCACATCCGTCTGGTGCAGTTCCTTCTGGACAGCGGGTCGGACATGAACCTGGTGGCCTGTGACCCCAGCAGGTCCAGCGGTGAGAAGGACGAGCAGACCTGCCTCATGTGGGCCTATGAGAAAGGTCAGTTACTGTGAGGGACAGGTGTGGGCCTATGAGAAAGGTCAGTACTGTGAGTGACAGGTGCTCCTGGCTAATCGAGCGGACTGATAAAGTGCTGCATAGCGCACCTGAATTGAGCAAAAAACGTATTTGTGACCCATGTGTTCTTATCCGACAGGTCATGATGCCATAGTGACACTGCTCAAACACTATAAGCGCCCTCAGGATGACTCTCCCTGTAATGAGTACTCCCAACCAGGAGGGGGTGAGTGGGTAGAAGCCAGACCTACTGGCGCACAGTTTATTTCTACTAGGGATGCACCGAACATTTTGGCCGATACCGATAACAGATATTAACATTGCTGTTATGGCCGATAACCGATATTTACCGATGTCGATAGGATCTGTATAAAAACGAAATGAATGAAAAGTTTATATGATAATCAAATGTTATACATACTGAAAAACACATGGAAACACTGTCTGTATCTGTCTCTCACTGTCTCTATCTCCAAATAAATCAGATTTACCACATTGTTTCTTCTCAAAAACAACACACACAACAGCAGCTAGACAGAAATAATTATCGGCTGTTCACATCTGCCCTGTTTTGCACATCGGACCGATACCGATATATTAAAAAATGACTAACATCGACCGATACCGATATGATTGCCGATATATCGTGCATCCCTAATTTCTACACCAGAAAAGGCTGGAGAGGAGATCTTGGCTTTTTCTGAAACGGCCTGTTTATGTGGTGTCTCCTGTTGCCCCTGTCAGATGGCTCCTACGTGTCAGTCCCCTCTCCCCTGGGAAAGATCAAAAGCATGACCAAAGGTACTTTTTATGCTGCTATTTTGGTCAGATGTTGCTGGAAAATGAGTTCTTTGATCTCAAGCTTCTTTACCTGGTTAAATGAAGGTTAAATGAAAAAATATGAAAAAGGTACTGAAGTGAATCTATGCTGCAGAAAATCAAACACATCTTTCTGTTGCTATGGGACCCAATCAGATGATGTATGGAAATCAACTGCAAACAAAATGTTTAGTTATACAGTCGATTCTTCTCTATGTTCACCTACTCTTTTGTTATACCGTACGTGTCTGGAGAACTGATACTTTGATATATATTCAAGTCTAAAATGCTTTTTTTCTTCAGAAAAGGCAGATGTTCTTTTGCTCAGGGCCAGCCTCCCATCCAACTTCCACCTGCAACTGTCTGAGCTGGAATTTAACGAGATCATCGGCTCAGGTATCAAGACCAAACCCTAGAGTCTGCTGTCAACTACACGCTTTTCTACACACTCAGCATTATTCAGGGGCGGCTGTGGCTCAGTGGTAAAGCGGGTCGTCCAATGATCGTAGGGTCGGCGGTTTGAATCCCGCCCCCTCCTCCTGTCCACATGTCGAAGTGTCCTTGGGCAAGACACTGAACCCCAAATTGCTCCCAGTGAGCAGGCTAGCACCTTGCATGGCAGCTGCCGCCATTGGTGTGTGAATGGGTGAATGAGAGGCCATTGTAAAGCGCTTTGGATAAGTGCAGTCCATTTACCGTGTACCATTCATATCAAATGCTCCTCACACAGGTTCCTTTGGAAAGGTCTACAGAGGCAAGTGCAGGAACAAGGTAGTTGCCATCAAAAGGTAAGATGAGGCTAACATTATCAACACGTTTACGATACCAAGCCATCTCCTGGCCATCAGATGTCCTCAGATGTCTTATGAATCTCATGTGTTCTGAAGACATGTCTTCTTGAGACACCAGCTCTCCTCACCACCACCATCACTGTATGTCTTGAGACATCTTCAGACATCAATGATATGTCCATGGTATGTTCTTGAAGACATGCAATTCAATTTTAAACTCACACCTTTACATGCTTGGCGCTCTGGTCATGTGATGGCTGGGTAAGAGATGGTTCACACTGCTTCTCAGTTTCCCAGAAGCTTTTCGTGTGCAGGTATCGCGCCAACACCTACTGCTCCAAGTCAGACGTGGACATGTTCTGTCGCGAAGTCTCAATCCTGTGCCGTCTCAACCACCCGTCGGTGATCCAGTTCGTGGGGGCGTGTCTGGACGACCCCAGCCAGTTCGCTATAGTCACCCAGTACGTGTCGGGAGGGTCGCTGTTCTCCCTGCTACACGAGCAGAAGAGGTGAAGACATGTCTCACATCACAACACCGGCAATACCGCTGGCAATGGACCCCAGCCAATGAGAGTCAAAGTTATAATATAACTATGACTATCATTGGCTAGTTCTAACTATGACTGTCATTGGCTAGTTCTAACTATGACTATCATTGGCTAGTTCTAACTATGATTATCATTGGCTAGTTCTAACTATGACTATCATTGGCTAGTTCTAACTATGACTATCATTGGCTAGTTCTAACTATGACTATCATTGGCTAGTAATAACTATGACTATCATTGGCTAGTTATAACTATGACTATCATTGGCTAGTAATAACTATGACTATCATCGGCTAGTAATAACTATGACTATCATTGGCTAGTTATAACTATGACTATCATTGGCTAGTAATAACTATGACTATCATTGGCTAGTTATAACTATGACTATCATTGGCTAGGGTCCATTGCTAGTTATTGACGGTTAAGTCTAGGGAAAATGAAGAATGAGTTGTCACGGATACAGACACACTGACTTCAAATGAAAAAGTTTGAATTGATGTAATCTCCAATGATTGTAATCTCCAAATTGATATTCTCTATTCACATACAGTACATGTTCAGTAATTTATGTTTAAATCCTCCTTCCTTGAAGTGGACAGTATCTACAAGTCTCTTCTACTTCTTCCTACTCCCCTATTGATCTCGTAGTGTTACTGTGAGTCCAGGTGCAGTCTATAGACAGGGCCGATCGATCTGTGTAATGCGCTGTCAGTGATTGGCGGAGGCCATTGATTGGGCGCTGAGTGTTTGCTCTTCTAACGCCGTGTCAATGGACAGGATCATCGACCTGCCGTCCAAGCTCATCATCGCCATCGACGTGGCCAAGGGCATGGAGTACCTGCACAACCTGACCCAGCCAATCATCCACAGGGACCTCAACAGGTCAGCGGGACGGATAGAGGGATAATTGGGGTAATTGAGGGGTAATTGGGGTAATTGAGGGGTAATTGGGGGGACATTGACTGTTTGAGTTACTGGTGTAATTTGCCTCTTTCAGTCACAACATTCTGCTGTATGAAGATGGACATGCCGTGGTGGCAGATTTTGGAGGTAAAGCTTGATATTAGTCATATGTGATATTGAAATACAAGGAACGGTCTGGAAGATGTGGTTTATATATAAACATATATATATATACATATATATATACTGTGTGTATATTGTTGAATATATCTGTAAGTGATACGGCAGTGAATTCAACATCATTGAAAATGTGTTCTCTCCTCAGAATCCAGATTTCTTCTGTCCGTGGATGCGGACAATATGACGAAGCAGCCAGGGGTCAGTCCAGCGTCTCCCTTGCCTGATGCATAAAAACTCACAACTGTCAATTACAGTCACTTTTAATGGGATTCAGCTGCACTGACACAGAATGTGTTGCTGAGTCATCATCTCCAGAGTGCATAGCCAGCAGTTCGGTGCAGCCTGTTCTGCTGTCTTTGCCGAGGATGGTGTTTTGTGTGGGTAACGGGGCTGTGTTGTTGACTGTGTTGGGGGGTAGAACCTGCGGTGGATGGCCCCGGAGGTGTTCACCCAGTGCACCCGCTACACGGTGAAGGCAGACATGTTCAGCTATGCCCTGTGTCTGTGGGAGCTGCTCACAGGAGAGATGCCCTTTGCTCACCTCAAACCCGGTAACTGCTGCATTCATACACCAACACACACACACATACACACACACCAACACACACACCAACACACACACGCACACACACACACACACACCAACACACACACACACACACACACACACACACACACACACACACACACACACACACACACACAGGTAATGACATACACACCAGGCAAGGCAAGGCAAGTTTATTCGTGTAGCACATTTCAGCAACAAGGCAATTCAAAGTGCTTTATGTGAGACATTAAAAGCATCAAGACAAAGTGCAACACATAAAAGGTCATATAACACCAATTGCAAACGAACATGCACCAACACACGAACATGCACCAACATACACACACACACACACACACACACACACACACGCACACACACACACACACACACACACACACACACACACACACACACACACACACACACACACACAGGTATTGACATACCTGTGGCACCATTGCGAAAGGTACATCTCTGTGTACCTTTATGTGTGTGGTACCATTTTTTGAAGCATGACAGGCAATATGAATGTGTATTGTTTATATACAGTATGCTATCTATATGACTGTAGCTGTATCTATATGACTGTAGCTGTATCTATACGACTGTAGCTGTATCTATATGACTGTAGCTGTATCTATACGACTAGCTGTATCTATATGACTAGCTGTATCTATATGACTGTAGCTGTATCTATATGACTGTAGCTGTATCTATATGACTGTAGCTTTATCTATACGACTGTAGCTGTATCTATATGACTGTAGCTGTATCTATATGACTAGCTGTATCTATATGACTGTAGCTGTATCTATATGACTGTAGCTGTATCTATATGACTGTAGCTGTATTTTTATGACTGTAGCTGTATCTATATGACTAGCTGTATCTATATGACTGTAGCTGTATCTATATGACTGTAGCTGTATCTATATGACTGTAGCTGTATCTATATGACTAGCTGTATCTCACAAACAAAACAAACATGGTTTATTGGTCGTACGGTATACATACACCATCACGTGCGTGCAATGGGTGCGAAGACACACACACACACACACACACACACACACACACGCTTTAGGGTCGCAAATGTTGACCAAGGGTCGCAAATGTTGACCTGAACTGTCACAAGCCTAGCAGGTGCTTAATTGCGAGGCTACAGTACCTCTACAGTACCTTACTGTACTGTAGCTCTATCTACAGCACAGTATCTGTCTGTAGCTGTATCTACATGACTGTAGCTGTATCTACATGACTCTTACTGTAGCTATGTTTTAGATCTGACATTCACAGCGTGTCTCCTTCTCCCTCTCTCCATACCAGCAGCTGCAGCAGCCGACATGGCCTACCACCACATCCGGCCTCCGATTGGCTACTCCATCCCCAAACCCATCTCCAGCCTGCTGATGAGAGGCTGGAACGTCTGTCCAGAGGTGGGCGTTCATCTCAATCACCCCAGCGACGTTGTCGTTTGTTATACCGCTTTTGGTTCACTCAAACCACCCTGCTTGAAATCTGTGGCCATGTCGAGGTGTTTACAGGCAGTAGTGAACGCTGAGTCAGGCGCCAGCACAGGGAGTTGAGACCCTAATGAACGGAACAGCCGTATTCCCCGACGGTTCGCTATCGCATGACTCCACACTTTCTACCGCACTGATGAAGCGGCTGGCCCTCCCTCAGAGGCAGTCTTTCAGGAACCCGATGGGCGCAACGTGTTTATGATCCTATTACCGCGCCATCATTAGACAGCCAGGCATGTCGGCGCAGTCAGCCTTCTTTCCCAGGGTGAATCCGCTCTTTCTGTTTGCCACGCTGGGTTGCCAGACAACTGTCTCTCTGGACATCGAGGATGTGCTGTTATCAGCAGGCCTGGACGCCGTGGTTACTGTCTCCTGTTCGGGACACAGTGTCCTAGTCTTCCCTGAGAGACAGAGTGTTCTGTCCTGTACATGCTGAGATCCCCTCTCGGGACATCCACTACAATCTAAGCAGATTAGCAGACCTTATAGAAGTCGCATTTTAATAGCATGCACCTTATTATTAATGAGCATGCTTAAACATTCGAAAGTGTGAAATGTCCAAGAGGTAGAACTTGTACACAATCAAAATCATAGAGCACAGTGTTCCTCTTCTGGCTTTGGGTTTAGTCAGCAACAGCACAAAGATGCAAGGCGGCCATGTTTAATGTATTATTGAACAGGTCTGTGGTGGGTCTTTTGAAGCACCATCACCTTTGCTTGCTGTGTGGGTGGACACAATTCACCAGGCAGAGAGAACACAGAGGTGCTTTGGTGTGTGTGTGTGTGTGTGTGTGTGCAAAAATAAAGCTTTTTTTTCCTGATTCAGGATAGGCCTGAGTTCTCTGAGGTGGTCAGCAAACTGGAGGAATGCCTATGCAACGTTGAGGTATGTGCTACAAGCCCAGAGGTTACCGAGTGAAACTAAAAACGCTTACACAATTTAGATATTGAAAACTACAGAACCTTCATTGAGATAGTTTACTTATCAGTTCATATCTGTTCAGGATCATACGTACAAGGCACAGTAGGTGTATGTGTATTCGTGTGTGTGTGTGCGTGCGTGTGCGCGTGTGCGTATATGTGCTCCACAGCTCATGTCCCCAGCCTCCAGTAACAGCAGCGGCTCCCTGTCCCCCTCGTCTTCCTCTGACTGTCTGGCGCGGGCGGGGCCGGGGCGGAGCCACGTGGCGGCGTTGCGCTCCCGGTTCGAGCTGGAGTACGCCCTCAACGCCCGCGCCTACGCCGTCTGGACCCAGAGGTACCGAGGGGGAGCAGTGTGATAGGGTGACGCACGCACATCCAAACGGATAGTTACAGGTGCTCGACTAAAACATGACATGAGTAAAGAATAGAAGTCCGCACACCGTCTTAATGCTCCCAAGGGTGAATTTATGACATGTCAATGTCATGACATGTGAGCCTGTGTGCTAATGTTTGTACAGTATGACCATTACTACCTCCTATATGTATGCCTTTATTGTGCATGATACACTGTTTTAGCATATGAGATGTCTTAATCGGTTTGGACACTTTGACCCTACTCGGGTCCAACCCACTTCCCTCCTGTATATATTTCCCACCCCTCTCACATGTTTGGTATTGCACCTGACGAAGGCCACATCGGCCGAAACGGTGTGCCATTAAATTCACCCTTGGGAGCATTAAGACAGTGTGCGGACTTCTATTCTTTACTCACCAAAGGAGAGCAGAACAGGCTGTATAGTCCTCACTATAAGGGCATGTTGACCTTTGTGTCTTTTGATGTGCTGCAAGTGCACTATAAGCAAGTGCACCCTGCCAGAGACATCATGTCTGGGCCTGTAGTGATATAAAGGAGCTTTGTCCCGATGATTGCAGACTCAGCCTGCTCCGTTGTTAGACTGGTTGTATGTACAACACTTGAGGGACACTTTACTGCAACAGTTACGAGTGGGGTTGCCAGGATACGGGGTAAAGAAAACAAGGGAAAGCAAATGCAATAAAACATGCATGGCATTCTGACTAGAGCCTCCATGGTGCTTAGCCTGTAAGCCTGTGTGTGTGTGTGTGTGTGTGTGTGTGTGTGTGTGTGTGTGTGTGTGTGTGTGTGTGTGTGTGTGTGTGTGTGTGTGTGTGTGCGTGCGTGTTGGTGCGTGCGTGCGCGTGGGTGTGTGTGTACTCAGGTTTGTATGCAGCAAGAATGGAGAGAGGGAACCTGGTAACAGTCTCTATGGACACAGTAATAGGAGGTGGAGTTTTAAGCTGTCCTACTGAAGTGCTTAGCTAACAGAAATTCCCTGGCAGCGCATCAAAAGTGTCATAAATGTTGTAGAACCTGCGTAGAAAGTAAGAGCACCTGGTTATCGGGTCTGGGGTTAATCATGTTACCAGGACACAGGTCATGCTAGATTCAGCTGTGTGATCGGTGTCTGCTCGGACATGTGAATCTCACTGAATCCAACTCTACCTCATCTATCTTTAACTGCTTGGAGGGACCATAACAAAACAATATTCCCCAACAGTATGGTGTACATTCTAGTTTTCATACTATGTGAAGGCATGTGGAATGGGATAGGTTATACATTCATATGTTTCTTATAGCATTTTATATTTTTTTCAGTGAGGGACGGCGGTCCTCTCAAGGATTGTCGTTGGAAGAACTGCGGAAGAACATGCAGTTTCCACCCACTGACCGAAATGGTTTGTAAAAAATAAATAAAATCTTTGCATTTTGAAAAGACACATCAAACTATGTACAGCAATTAGGTAGAGCGCACATCTACTGTGTTGCGTTGCATTGCATTGTGGACCGTCTCTATCTGCTCCTCAGGGTACGTGTCTGATCCTATGAGCACCATGCGCTACCACTCGTGCAGCAGCAACGGCAGCTTTGAAGACAGCAACTAATCCTGCTGGGAGCTCGACTACAGCAGCACCACAACATGCACTGTTAGTAGTCTACACCCGTGTTCAGTAGGCTCACTAGCCTGGAGTGTTAACTTTGGCTTTATTTTGTAAATAACTGATGTATTCTATGACAATATTTCAAGAATGCACTGTTCTGCCAGCTCATCAGCATATAAACAGTTTTAAATCTGATCGTGATGTGATTACTGCATGTCATGTTTGTGCTAAAGAAACCCCTGCAGGCTAACGGATGGCTAGGGCTCGTCAGTCATGATTATAAAAACACTTCAACCAAAAGGTAGCATCTTAAAGTGCATTGCACCAAGCATCTTCCCCAGATCCTGTCTATTCTCAATGTCCTTCTGTAAACATTTTGATTTCAATTGTTTATTCATTTTTTTAAATCAAATTTGCTTTTATTTTCCATGGAGAGGATGCATCACACAATCATTCCATTTCATTAAGACACATTGAAAGAGGTTAAATGAGCAGCTACAGTGCATGAGGTAAAACAAATTAAAAACCGAATTCAGAATGAATGGCAACTGAAGAAAAAAATGATCCACAAAAATGTGTGATAGCAGCGTAATATAAATCAACACTCACTTTGAAATGTCTACATTTTACCAGCCATGACTGATAACTGTACTCCATGTATTGCACTGTCACTCCTTAAAATTAATATTTCTTTAAAATGCATGTCCTCGTGCAAATCAAATGCTATAAGGCCTACAGTACTGTATATGTGTCAGTAAAAGTGTCATTGTGCAGTAGTTTGTCATGCAAATCAATCAGACGTGGTCTTGGAGGTATGTTAGGGTGCTTTGGGCAGGGTGACCCGCAGTAGGCACAAAGACTATCAATTATTTATTTATTTGTGCAGCACGAGTAGAAGAGGATCTACTTACAGGGGCTGGCGACAGCACCTGTGCTCAATACCTCCACAAGCAGGGCCTCATTGTGTTTGTCTAACAAAAGGGATATGTTGGTACAGTATTGTAAACATTTATATCATCTAACAAAACTTGTGTAAACAAAATAGTTATCCTAACCTTGTTCAGGGGAAATATATATTTTCTTCATTCTCAGTTGTGCTTTAAAATTTTGTTCACAGGTATAAAATAATCTACAGTACAAATCAAACAGTTGATGATCGAACTTGTTAAAGCATTATTAATGTATCTGGAAAGGATATGATCAAGAACAATTATCATGGTCATCTGTGCTGTAGTGAAACAGAAAATAACAGAGACTTCCATTAAAACATGCTTTTTCATATATCAACATTAACATATTCCTTTTCAGACAAAGACAATCCTAGAAATGGCAAAACTAGAACTTACCTTGTGTGCCACTCTCTAATAGCCACTCTCTGTGCGTGCAGTAGTCAACAGAGGATATGATGTTCGGGAAAACACTGAAGACTCATCCACTGAGAAAGTGCTCAACCCATCCTTACTAAGTGTCTCCTTAATGTCACCAACGAGCTCCAGCTCTTTGTTGTCTCCACTCCCATTTCTGGATGGTTCTTTGTCTTGGTCCCCTTGACTGCCATTTTCAGGTTTGGGAGTTACTACTGTGAGGTCTGTTACTTCTGTCACCTCTGTGGTTTCTTGCTCTTTAGGCTCCTTGATATCTTTGGTATCTTCAGATGCTCTCTCAGAATTGGAATGGTGCTTAGGACTCTCAGAATGCTCCTGCGGTTCCTCCTTGGTTTTGGAAAGTGTTAGCAAGTCAGTTAGCTCCTCCACTGTAGTTTGATGTTCATCCATCCCAGACCTGTCTTTGCTGTCCTCAGCCTCTGCTGGATTCTCACTGATATTCTTTTTAACACTACTTACTGATTGGTTACTACCTGATAGGCTTTCCACATCGGTTTTGGAGACATCCGTTGGCTCAGTCTTTTTCTGTGTTATATTGTCTTCAGCCTCTGCTGGATTCTCACTGTAAACCTTTTTAACACTAGTTACTGATTGGTTACTACCTGATAGGCTTTCCACATTGGTTTTAAAGACATCCATTACCTCTTTCTGTGTTTTATTGTCTTCACCCTCTGCTAGATTCGTACTGTTAATTTTTTTAACACTAGTCACTGATTGGTTACTACCTGATAGGCTTTCCACATCGGTTTTGGAGAAATCTGTTGCCTCAGTCTTTTTCTGTGTTATATTGTCTTCAGCCTCTGCTGGATTCTCACTGGTATTCTTTTTAACGCTAGTCACTGAATGGTTACTACCTGATAGGCTTTCCACATCAGTTTTGGAGACATCTGTTGCCTCAGTCTTTTTCTGTGTTATATTGTCTTCAGCCTCTGCTGGATTCTCACTGGTATCCTTTTTAACACTAGTCACTGATTGGTTACTACCTGATAGGCTTTCCACATCGATTTTGGAGACATCTGTTGCCTCAGTCTTTTTCTGTGTTGTGTTGACCTCAGGCTCTGCTGGATTCTCACTGATATTCTTCTTAACACTAGTTACTGATTGGTTACTACCCGATAGGCTTTCTATGTTTGTTTTGGAGACATCTGTTGCCTCAGTCTTTTTCTGTGTTGTATTGTCTTCAGCATCTGCTGGATTCACACTGGTATTCTCTTTAACACTACTTACTGATTGGTTACTACCTGATAAGCTTTCCACATCTGTCTTGGATACATCTGTTGTCTCAGTCTTTTTCTGTGTTATATTGTCTTCATTTTCTGCTGGATTCTCACTTGTATTCTCTTTAACACTACTTACTGATTGGTTACTACCTGATAGGCTTCCCATGTTGGTTTTGGAGACATCTGTTGCCTCAGTCTTTTTCTGTGTTATATTGTCTTCAGTTTCTGCTGGATTCTCACTGATATTCTTTTTAACACTAGTTACTGATTGGTTACTACCTGATAGGCTTTCCACATCGGTCTTGGAGACATCTGTTGTCTCAGTCTTTTTCTGTGTTATATTGTCTTCAGTTTCTGCTGGATTCACACTGGTATTCTCTTTAACACTACTTACTGATTGGTTACTACCTGATGAGCTTTCCATGTTGGTTTTGGAGACATCTGTTGTCTCTTTCTGTGTTGTATTGTCTTCAGCATCTGCTGGATTCGCACTGGTATTCTCTTTAACACTACTTACTGATTGGTTACTACCTGATAGGCTTCCCATGTTGGTTTTGGAGACATCTGTTGCCTCAGTCTTTTTCTGTGTTATATTGTCTTCAGCTTCTGCTGGATTCTCACTGGTATTCTCTTTAACACTACTTACTGATTGGTTACTACCTGATAAGCTTTCCATGTTGGTTTTGGAGACATCTGTTGTCTCTTTCTGTGTTGTATTGTCTTCAGCATCTGCTGGATTCGCACTGGTATTCTCTTTAACACTACTTACTGATTGGTTACTACCTGATAGGCTTCCCATGTTGGTTTTGGAGACATCGGTTGCCTCAGTCTTTTTCTGTGTTGTGGTGACCTCAGGCTCTGCTGGATTCTCACTGGTATTCTTTTTAACACTCGTTACTGATTGGTTACTACCTGATAGGCTTTCCACATCGGTTTTGGAGACATCGGTTGTCTCTTTCTGTGTTGTATTGTCTTCAACCTCTCCTGGATTCTCACTGATATTCTTTTCAACACTAGTCACTGATTGGTTACTGCCTGATAGGCTTTCCGTCTTGATTTTTGAGAAATATGTTGCCTCAGTCTCTTTCTGTGTTGTATTGTCTTCAGGCTCTGCTGGATTCTCACTGATATTCTTTTTAACGCTAGTCACTGTTTGGTTACTACCTGATAGGCTTTCCATGTCGGTTTTGACATCCGTTGCCTCAGTCTTTTTCTGTGTTGTATCTTTGTTGTCTATGTGTTTTGTGTTGTCGTGCTCCGAGATGTCTTTCGTTTCCCTCATCTCCTCTGAAGATATCCGACGTTTCTCCATTGTCTTGACCGCATTTTCTCTGCGGCAGTGTTCAGCCTCAGCAGTGGGCAAAAAGTCAGTGACCTCGGCCTGTTCTTTAACCTCCTCCGTGGGCCCAGTTTCACTGGGTTCATCCTGTCCTAAATCGTTGCTCTTCGGGTCTGATTGTATAGCCTCCACCTTGGCGTTTGTGTCATAGTTATGTTCATCTTTTGTTATTGGATCTGCGTCCTTATGGTCTGTATCTACACTGTCAGTATTGACGTCTTCCTCAACTTTCTGTTCTGTTGTCCTCAATGTTTTATCAGGACTCTCTGATCTTGACTGCGCCAACACTTGTGGAGACTCTAAGGCTCTAGCATTAGAATTTGATTCTCTGGCTGTATCATCAGAAGTCAGACCCCTCATCTCATAGGGTTCAATGTAGTTCTCAAAGAACTTACGGGTTTGATGTAGGTTCACCCAGTTTGACACGAGATCCCTGTGGTCTTCTTTCTCCAAGCTCTCTGGCGTTACCACCTGTTCTTGAGCCTCAACATCAAGTCCTTGAGCTTCCTGCTGCTGCGTTTCTGCTGCGGTTTTGTCTTCATTTTCAACATTACTAGTAGTTTTCACATTGTTTTCGTTGGTGTCAATTTCTTGCTTTGAATGCTGCTGAGACTCCCCAGATTCCTGTGCTTCTTTGACTGCCTTTGCTTCCCCAAGGTCAGATGTCTCCGTGCTCCGTTCTTTCGTCTCATGTTTATCTTTGCCACCTTGGACTGTGGATTCGGTCTCCACCTTCTGGCTTTCATTCTGAGCTTCACTGGCTGTTTCTCCATGGTCTATCTCACTGTTCTTTTTCTCTTCCTTGCTGGATAACATCTCATCTTTGACCTCAGCACCACCATCCTCACAAGTGGTTCCATCTTTTTTCTCCTTGTGACTCTGCGTTTCCTCCTTTTCTGATTCTGGAACTTTGTCTTTGACCTCGTCCTTCTGATCTTTGTCCCCAGTTTCTACCGCCTCTGCTTTACTATCACTCGTCTCATCTATATTCTCAGCCTTTTCCTCGACCGTGTCTGCATCCTTTCCCTCTTTCTCTTCTGTTCTGTTCACAGATACCTCTGATTGCTCATCTTTCTTATACGTTTTTTCATCACCTTCCAATATCTCCTCGACTTTCCTTGTTGCATCCTGGTCAGTTTCTTCCCCAGCATACGATGTATCCTCTGCGAGTGTTTCCTCACCCTCTGCTTTAGTCTTTCCAACCTTCTCAGCCTCTTCAACCTTCCCAGCACCTTGTTTTCCCTCATCTCCTTTACCTTCCTCCTCACTCACTTCTTCTTCTTTCTCCTTTTCTTCCTCCTTGCCTTTGCTCTTTTTCTCTTCCTCCTCCACCTTGTCTTCCCCAGTCTTGAACACTTTATCTCCATCGTCTTCTATTCCATTTCTCCCTGCGTCTTTCTCTCCTACCTCGTCTTCATTAGTCACCCCCTTTTCAGCTTCCGCAACACCAGTCTCTTCTCCATCCTTCAGGTTGTATCCACCAGGGCTCACCTGAAAAAGAGATGCAAACCTCAGTGTGATTTCTCTGGTTAGATAAAGGTTCAATAAATAAAATAAAATAAAATGGAAATACATATTTAAATACATCTACATTTTAAATAAATGAATACATTTTAAATAAATCTTTCTCTACCTCATCACTTGTATTATCTTCTACAGTGTTCTCCTGTTCTCCATCTTTGTCCTTAGTGTCTTCTGTTCCTGGTTTATCTCTCTTTCTAGCTACTTCTACATCACCCTCAACTTGTGTGTCAGTCTCTTCAGTGATTTTATGCTCCTCCTCCTGCTGGCCTGTGTCTACAGCATTCTCAGCATCACTTCCTTCTGCTGGCTTGACTGCCTGAACCTCCACAGCCTCATCATCAGCCTCTATTTTCCCAAACGTCGCTGGACTAAATACATCCTCTTTTTTCTCTGTTGAACCACTAGCTTCTTCAGTTTTCTGGTCAGACTCTGGTGTGGTGTCATGTTCCTCTGTTTTCTGCTCTGCACTGGCGCTGTTCTACCTCAATCTGAGAGGTCACTTCCTGAGCACTGACCACCGTCTCCTCACACTTCACCTCAAGTCGCCTGATTTGCCTCTTCAGGGTAAAGGTGGCTGCTTTCTCCGGTCCAGCATCTGCTGAGAAAATTTTTGTTGTCAATTTGGATAAATGTCAATAAACATTCAAATGTAACCGTAAAGAAAACAACTATCCATTCCAATACATTGTACAAGGGTTATTGGGAATAGATCAATGCTAGTACCGTTGCTGTCATCTGTGCTTGTGTCACTCAGTTCTGGCTCTGAGCTGCACTGGGACTCCTTCAAAATGGCTGCCACTAGTTTCTCCTGCACAGACTTGGCTTGGGTTAGGCGTGGGAGAGAGACAGAGAAGTGAAGTATGCAGTTTACACTGACCACAAAGAAACTACAAAACAAAACCTTTTTGTCCATTTGAATATTCTGAGGAATATAATCAAAATTAACTGCAATGTTTCAATGAAAGCAATGATCGGACATAAGACAGAACAGAGGAAAATGAAGCAGAACATCAAAGAGCGCATTGCTTTAATTTTCACACATGCAAATTTGGCGAAAATGGTACAAAATTGACTAACAAAATAGCGTGCAAATGTCCCATGTGCAATGACAAACAAGCCAAGACCAGCAAACAAGCATTATAATCATTGTTCAAAGCACAAACTGTACGCTGCAAAATAAAACTGCCAACATGACAGAGAATGACATGGTAAAATCAATCACAGATGTTCACAATCCGCAGCTCAGTATTTTTTAGACTAATGACACAGACAATGAAAAGTTGTTATTAAAGGTTAGAAGGTCAACCATACTAAAACATTCGATAAAAATGTATTTTACAAATTACATTGTTTATGAAATGCAAGTCTAAAAATACTGGGATTCATTAGCACACAGACACAGATTTAACCATCCATGCATGGTCCCACTCCGGCAGCCCAAAAACATAGAATATTCTCATTCTGATTACAAAGTGTAAAGGACAATGAGAGAGGCTCTGAGAAAAAACACTAGGATCTGAGCCACAGCCAGAGCTCATTTGACACAACTTTAGATTGAACATACAGGTGCACATTTTCCACCATCAGAACCTGGACCCATCTTCTCAATTTCATTTAAAAGCCTGAGAGATTTGTATCAAACTCATAGTTCATACTTCTGATAACAATCAGACTGAGCTTGCAGATGGAAAGGTGTGATTGGCTGTCTGATGGTGGAAATGGCGGAGAGGGAAGGATACAGCTGATCTCTCACTCAGGCAGAGCGTACGTACCCCTCTCTGGCTCCTCCCCCTGTGTGGACTGGTCCACTGGCTCCTCCCCCTTTATGGACTGGTCCACTGGTCTCTCAGCGTTGCTCTCCTCCAAAGCGCCAAGAGTGTCCTGATTTCTCTTACCCTCCGTCTCTGAGGGCCCACTGGTATCCGACACCTCCAACGCTGTCCTTCCTGCGCTGTCCTCTGGGGTGTCCTGTGTCCCTGTGTCCCCACCCGTGGTCTGGGGTGGGGTAGAGGAGACACCCTCGGTGGCGTTGGTGTTCCCTATGGGTTTCTTGTCTTTCTCTGCTGCTATGTCAGTGGTGACTCCATCCGGATCTTTCTGAGGAGCCTCCTCAGGTTCTTTGGGCCGGTCTGCTGGCTGGTCCTCTCTGGCTTCAGGTCCAGGCTCACTGTCACTGTCTGAGCTGGAGGCAGAACCCAACCTATTCTCCTCTACATGAGAGATAAGAGTTTGTAAACTAACAATTGTTCACTTTTCATTATTTCTTGAGAAAAGGGCCACATTTTTCTCCACGCTAATTTTTCTTATCGAAATTTTGACAAATTATTTTAGACAAAAATAAATAAATAAAAGTCCCCCCCCCCCCAAAAAAAATGTTTTGGGAGGGATTATGTCAACTCCATTAGACACAGTATTTAATAAATGATCAAAGGATGTCTTAGGTGTTTAATTCTGATATTACGTTTATCAGTCCCCTTGTTTTCCTCTTTTTGTCACTATTTTTTTTTTTTTTTTATCACAAAAAAGTATGCAAAAATAATGTGTTAATGTCCAGGACATGGTTAGTAGTCTCTTTTCTCAAGAATTAGAAAGAATCCGAAATAATGTTTGTGTTGTAATTCCCTCTTCTACTGGATGATGTAAACAATTAATTAATTAATTAATTGAAAAAAATAAAGCAAAATATTTGACCATTACTAATTCAAGTTTAAGTTGAGGTTGGCTCACCTTTGTCTTCCTCAGCGTCAGAGTGGCCATCTTCCTCTCCCTCTCTCCGAGGGGATGGAAGGAGAGTGTTCTTGTCTTTATCCTCCCCCCCGTCCTCAACAGGTCCCTCGTCGTCTGCCTCAAAGTCCTCTTCATAGTCTGTCAGCACGAAAAGCTATCATCTTACTGTACGCCCTTCCAAACTAAAACGGACTGTGTGAGTCTGTAATAACGGTGAGAAGTTTCCATTCGGTGTATTTTCATCATAGCCACTACTGGAGCTCCTGTGCCATATACAGATTATACAGTGCAATGGCATCCTGGTCGAATTCTTGTCGGTTAATTGTTTAGATACGGTACCGTCTCTGGGTTTGTCCTCCCCGGGCGGCGAGTCCTCTTTCCTCTCAGTCTCCATGTCCTGTGGCTGGCTGGCCGGTTCAGAGCCAGCGTCTTTCCCTACCACCTTCTCCTCCACCTGGGAAGTGTCCTCAGCTGTCTCCTGGGGACTGGGGGTGGAGACATGTCTCCCAACATTCTCCAGGGCTCTCCTGGGAGGTGGGGTGGGCTTCTTGTCCAATCCCATGGCTATGATACATCTGGAAATAATAAATACATATTCTCATTTGAACCTTGAGTGCTTACATATAAACATACAGTACAGTATAAAAGGAACCATAATTTAATATAATTTTACGGGAAATGTTCTACTGCTATGAAATGAGTGAAAAATACAGTACAATTTCAATTCCATTGGCTGACCTTTCTTGTCAGCAACCTAAACGATCTGTTCATGCAGTACATTCAGCCAGACTAGCGGAGTCTTACCTGTAGCAGGGCGAGGCCCCCTCCACGCTGGTGACGCCAAAATGGCCGTGCCTTCCGCCGAGCCGATAGCCCTTCCTGTGTTTGAACTCGCAGCAGGAGCTGAGGCGCTCCACCTGCAGCCCGTTGAGGAAGAACGTCAGGCTGAAAGGGAACCCGCGGTGCCGACGAGACACGAAGTGGAACATCTCTACGGGAGAACGAAGAAGGAGACGGGGGGCTGACGGGTCGTGTTCCGATTCTATTTTTAATTTCATTTCAAACCTTTATTTTGACTCGTAAAAGCACTGAGGTTTCCCTCATTTTCAGGGTTGACGAGTTCATAATAGACACAAACAGACAAATGCATACAAAATCAATAAAATCAATTAAAACAATTACAAGAAGAAGTGCAAAGGTCCAGATTCTATTCTACTCGATGTTACGACCTGGGGTTTACTGTTTAAAAAGCTGAAGGCCAAACGACCCAGTAGGTTTCCAATACTGACCTCCCTCCCTCAGTTTGCCCCTGAACACACACAGGTTCTCTCCTCCACAGTGCTGCTGGAAAACCTTCACCTCGTCCCTCATGTCGATGAAGTCGTGGGACAGGTGCACTGTCTTCCCAAAGTACACCATGCTCACACACACTTTACTCTGCACCAACATCCTGAGCGTTGGGGAGTCCTGGACGACAACACGGTAGAATTGAACAGATGAGTTTTAACATGTCTGTTTAGATATTAGATGTGGTTTTGGTGAAGTTTATAAATGATTCTGCCAACAAACTGAACATAATAATATGTACAATGACCATATGCACCATGAAATTGTAATAGTCTCTATGGGGTGTGACAAGAGTGCTCAGGTGTGTAAACGACATACTCCTACAGACCTCAATGATACCAGGGCCACTAGGGGCTGTGGTGGGGCGCAGTCTCCGACCCCGGAGTGTGCCGTTGGGGGTGCCCTTTACCCCCCTCTCTTTCCTCTTAGGTGGAGGGGGCACCGGGGTCAGGAAGTTATTGATGACTGGAAGACGGTAGGGGGAGATACCACGGGAAAACTCGGCCGTGGTCAAATGCCTCCTGGAATCTTTCTGAAAATGGAATAAACAATACTGGTTTAAAATTTTCTCTACACCTGAAAATTAAATAAACAATACTGTACCTGTTGTATATGTAAACACTTTATTTTATGTTGTGTGTGTGTGTGTGTGTGTGTGTGTGTGTGTGTGTGTGTGTGTGTGTGTGTGTGATGATGATGATGATGGTCTTACAGTGCCGTTGAATGACTGGTCAGTATCGTTGGAGGAGTCATGGGGTCTGTGAGGGGATCTGTGTCTCTGGGGGGCTGTGGTGATGGGCTTCAGACGCACTGGCCTCTGCATCTTCCCTGGGGCTGTGTTGGGCCTCGAGGATCCAGGCTGCCGGGCACAATCAACCCTACTGAACACTCTGCTACTGAAGCGCAGTCCAACCCAACCGGCTAGCATTCAAAGAAAACTCAGGGTCAGGGAAGAATTTTTACAGCTGACTTTTCTGGCCCCTGGGTGATACTGTTTGTTTTTTTTGCTTCTCTCTGGAATATGTAGGAGTGGGACCTATGCCCACCTCCCTTGTTCTCTGTAAAGCGCATTGTGTTGCCTCTGTGTATGAAATGCGCTATTACAAATAAAGCTTTGATTGATTGATTTGATTGAACTCGCTTAAACACTCCAAACAAAACTCACTTAAACATCCTCTTCAAAGTCAGACATATCTCTTTCGAACGTGGCCACTGCAACTTGTTGTGTTGATAGTAAGAGAATAGTCTGCTCTTCTGTTCGTTGTTGTCGGGTTGTTGTTGTGAAGACAATAGCGCCGGTTAGTTATGTGGCAAGTAGAAGTATCGCTCTGCCTCCCAATTTACAGAGAGCCATACAGGTCCGAAGAAACGAATGGGTTGGGTTCAATGTTGGACTTGAAAAACGATGGATGGATTAATATTCAAATGAACCCCCGACAGACGGTCCTCATATTTGTTTTGGGCGCACTGTGGAGGGTTTAAGTGAGTTTTCTTTGAATGCTAGCTGGTTCAGTTCGATTGCGCTAGCATTAGCGAGCAGTGAACGCCAGAATGAGTGATAGCATGCAAACAGCTGAAAATGATCTCCATCAATCAACAACATTCAAAACAGTAAAAAATTTGACCCTAGTTAAAAAAATCCAGGACTAAATAACGTGAGTAATACATCTAAATAAAAGTATGATGGAAAAAATAGACAAAGTATACCAAGTGCAAATGTTGTCTCCCACCCATGATGCATGTCGTCAGTATGCAGCCGGCATATAGGCCAATGGTATTTTTTGTTTGGTCTAAAATGTGAGCATTTATTTGAAAGTAAAATTGTGAATTAAAATATCAGTGAACCTCACAACAATGTTGTAAAGGGTCCCCTATTATGAAAACGCTTTTCAGTGCTCATGCCTACTAACACACAAACTGTGAAATAAGAAGACCCAGTCACTTTCTTTTTGGCAGCCAAATTCAGAAAATGTGATTCAATAAGCCATTCAGATTTGATTCCCCCCTCAGAACAGGACTCAGGAGAATTATACCACCCCCAACTGAAAAAGAAAGTTTGGGGAAATAATTGCCAGTTAACTAGCCATTCAGAAACATCCTGTTGCATTTGCTTTGTTTGAACGTCTGGAGACGATGATGATGGAGTGGGGGTGGGGAGCAGCAGCTCATTAGCGTTAAAGCTACAAAACGGCCACAGGACTGGGGTACAGAGGCATGCTAAAACCCTTAATCTGAGTGGCGTTTGAAATATTATTATATTTAATATTCAAAGACATGTTTTGAGGACCCCAGAGACTTATATCAACTAATAGGGGACCTGAAAACAGGCCATGTAATAAGATGATAATATAATCTACTGTACATTTGGTCTATGTCTCTCTCCACTGTCCATAGTGCTACTGCGCCATAGTGGATCCATTCTAGAGGGTCTAAATAATAATAAGCATAAAAAGAGCTACTAAACACCTCCAAGCTCTGAACTCTGTGGATTTACAAAGTAGACGGCCTCCTCAGTAGACTAGACTACATGCTTTTACTGAGACAAAGCATTGGGTTTTTTTTGTCTACAAAGCAAAAAGTAGTTGGCAATGGGTAAAAATGAATTTTGGCGACTGCCCCCTGGTGGTGGGCTCTGGTACATGTGTGGCGGACGTATGTACACACGCTAGGGATGCTAGGTGAGGATCTTTTCCCACCGGTTAATAAACTCATGACAACACCGATGTTACCAGTAGTCGTAGGCTCTACTTTTTTACAAGCGTCTGTTCCGCGTGCATCATGTTTTCTTTGGTCGGTTACATTTGAACAGCTTTTTAAGAGAAAATTGTTTGCATTAAACATAAACAGCCATGGCAACGAGAGCTTTTTTAGGCTACTTAGAGCCGCTTGTGTGAAGTTTAAAATAGTAAGTTCATGAAGGACAGTGAAGAAGGCTGAGGGCTGATGGCTCTAACTTTAGAGGAGTGGAATTTGACACTGTGCTGCTCTGTGTCGGGAGCCGTCACTCATTCTGCCTGCCGCATGGAGGGAGGACAGCTGAGTCGTCACCAAGTACTGATAACACGCTATTTTACAAATTAGAATTTTTATATCTGATGAGGTGCTGATACACGAAAATGAACTAAATGTGTTTTTAAAAAGCAATACTACGGTGGGACGCTGGGCAAGTAATGCAACGGGGAATGACCGGTGTATGCCTGAACACTGAGTAACACCGAGTAACACAGAGTAACACCGATAACCAAGGAACAGGGGTCTCTTAAGTCCCCCTCCTTCAGTGTTGATGAAACCAGGCCAAGTCTAGCCTGGCTTATGTGCGTGGCTGGCTTGTTTCTGTTCAGGACTGGTAGGACGGAAGCTAGTCCTGCCACTGAAATAGCTGTGAATTGAAATGATATGAAATTATGTCTGATAAATAAAGATGGGTCTTGTCACCTGGACACATCAGTTCTAAGGCTTCCAATGCTAATCCAGCACAATAAGAGCTGGATAGCCAGTTAGCTCATGAGCTCACAACAACTAGCAGCAGCTTCCATAACATTAATGGTAGCGGTCAGTGGCTAAAGCAGTTACACTGTTGATAACATAAAGTCATCCCCACTGGGAACCCCGCTCTCCTGGGTGTGAGTCCAATGCTCACACCACTACTCTACTTGTGCAGTGGAGATCGGCGGGTGGGATTTGGTGTCCTTCTTCCAGTCCCTAGCGTTGGTTGGGGTTAGAATATGGGTTGAGGTTGGGACAGGATCTGATCTATAAGGCAAGGGGTAAAGGTTGGAGTGAAAGGATGAACATGTGGAGGTTTGGGGTATAGTCCCATAAAGTCATCCCCACCGGGTCTTCAACCCCAGTCTCCAGGGTGGGAGTCGAATGCTCTCACCACTACTCTACTTGTGCAGTGGAGATGGACGGGTTGATTTTGGTGTCCTTCTTGATTTTGGTGTGCTGGGACTACAGCCTCTTGTGGTGCCAACAGAGAAATGCAGGCCAACACTGTCCGCAGTAATGGAGGGAGTAAGGGAGGGAGGGAGTGATAACCGGACGAACGCTATACTAGGTGCGCTGGCTTACAGCCACGCACAAAAAAGCATCAAACATTAAGCTCATTCCTCCATCACCACCTAAAGCTGTGCAAGTCAACAGTCAGTATAATCACCGAAAATAAACCACATGTAGGCGTAGAGCGACTTGTATCCCATACAAAAATGAATTACTATAGGATTTGAAGTGTCCTACTCCTATTGTAATGAGGACTGTCTGTCTATAATGCAGTAGCGTACCGTGGGGTCTTGCACAGGGTCTTCTCCGACATTGTTATTACTCCCAATGCCCCCCTCCCCCCGCACACCCCGTACACACACACGCCGATAGGGAGAGAAACTACGCACGTAGGGTTCAGTGGCGTCTGGTGGGTCCTACAACCGGGTAAGCCAGGACCAACGAAGCATGCGCAGCGCGCACAATTTTTTGAGGGGATGCGCTTTCAAAGCATGCCCTGATGGGTGTAGTATATTTTTATGCTGTGTTATACTGTATTACTCTCATGTAGTAATCATTTTAGTAGAATAATGAATAAACTTCACTTTAGTTAGAACAGTGTTAATATAAGGAGTTTAACATATGTCCTTTGTCTCTGAGTCAGCATTCCTTTGTCCTGTCCTGAGTTAATAAGATAGCAAATTGTTGCCTCTTGAGCCAGTAGCCTACAGTTTGTAACATGATCCGTGTCCGAGGGGGGCAGAGCTCATCTGACCCATTGACCATTCAAGAAGACTAGTTGACCGTTTGTGACCATGTTTGTGTTAATGAACATTCCTTGTATGCAAATGTGTTCGTCATGTGATCCTGGCCTGAAGCCAGGACATAAACTTGGCACCTTGATGAGAAAGTCAGTATTGCCTAGAGATTCGGCCCTGTGTTAGGCATGCTCAATAAATTGTTGATTCGACGGTTTTGGCCTCCTTGAAGTTCTGTGCCACACAAAGATTATACTTTTGAAATACACTGCATGGGTTTCACAGCACCAGAAGGGTGCTGAGCATTGGCATTTATATGTAAAAACATATAGGAAAACTATAGTAGCCTAGGCTACTGATGTTTTTTTTAACACATCAACAAAGGCCAATATTTTGAGAGCGAGTGAATAAGAGGGCAATATTTAGGCCGAAACAACCAAGCTTTTAGGGACACACTAAATAAACTACAGAGCCATTATATGACAACAATGGCCAAGCACCACGAATGACAGGACGATAAAATACACCCCCTTAGGGCACAGCACTCAATAGCCTACTCCCCTACTTCACTAATCAGTGTTTAGGCTACTAGCGTACTAGGCTACTAAGCGTATTAGCCCACCGCCCCAGGTCTTGATTTGGTTTTGATTTGGTCTTGACTTCCGTAAGCTAGAATCATTTTACCTGGCCTACAATGTTAAGTGAATAACGCCCTAGTAAGCATGGTGTCAACGGACCGTAACGTGGACTGTATTTTCATGAGGACTGTAGGGGGCGACGGAGCACTACCAAAACGCTAAACACGGATGAAAATGAAGCGATATGGCAGAATATAAGACGCATTTAAGTCAATTTTCGTGCCCTAGCTTATAGGAGTAATCGCCACTGATAGGGGTACCAATAATTTGGGACAATTTAATTGTTCCTATCAAAACGTAAACAGCTATTATTCCACACCAAAACGAAGTCCATCACGACAACTCGTGCTCAAACACCACAACGCCTTTTATCAAACTGAAATAGCCCTGCCAGTGCTAACCATCTCTGGGCTACTGTATAACATCACATTCATAAGCCATCGTTCTGACACCATAATAAGGGGAAGCTTTTGTCAACGACATGCAACAACAGGTTCTTATCTCTCACATAGCAGATTGGCAAATTCACACACATTGCCAACATGATCAATCTGAAATGCATAAGGTTGCGTGTCCACCGACAAGCTGTATTTTAGAGCTGCCGCTGTTTTCTTGTAGTTTACAATCATTAATGAGGTCTAGGGTGCTATAGGGACGAGAGCTGTGTTCCAATCGCTTTTTAGCGCTATAGCGCCGTGAGCTCTAGGCTTTTTTTGCAGTTGAAAAAAATAACTTTTTGTGCTAGAGCACAGGCTGTAAAAGGCTATTCTGATGACGACAGCGGTCGGTTTTTGGCAAAACTGCAGAGACAGCAAACGTTAGCATTAGCTAACATTAGCTAGCTATCTTAACCAGGCTAGTTAATCTGCAGTCTGCAAAAACACGACATTCGTTGCTAACATAGGTGTAAAACATTGCCAGCTCTAAACCCCAGCTCTAGTGCGCTCTAAGAAGCTGTAAGCTTGGCGCTGTTTAGCTACATTCAGCTTGCCGGTGGACACGCACCCTAAAGCTGCAAAGCAAGACTCACCATTTCATTAGGTTTTGCTAGCCGTTAGCCAGTCGTATTGGCCAAAGTTAGTTACTTGAACATGCCTCAAATCCCTTGTCTGGTTGTGTTCCAGCTTAGGCTGTCTTCTGCAACTGTATCATAGGGGAAACACTGCTGCTAGCCTGTGTAATATAATGTTACTGTAGCCTACCTAAACTTGTTCCAATCACAAGAACGCAACAGGTTTACTTTTTGTAGTTAGTGTGTAACGTTAGTTATTACCTACTTTGATTTGTGTCCTCCTCCTGCTTACTACAGTATCTTCCTCTCTCTTTCTTATCTGTCTGCTTCTTTCAACACCATCACGCCAGGTACGGTTTGTGCACTCATGTAGGCGCATAAAAAGAAAAACCAGAAATAGTCCAAAATAAACCAAATCCTCCTCCATACTGTTAGCGGCCCAACAGTGAAAAAACAGATGGTAATGGTTCTCATGAGTCCGAGACAGAACAGAGCCAAACGAAACTGCCTTCGGCCCGACAGTGGAAAAACAGCTATAGTGTTTGATGTTCTGGGACTTTGATGTAGTGGTGGCACAATCAGTTTAACACAGTTAATTCATCTGCAAAACAGACTGTACATTTCTTTAAAGATGAAAAAAAAGTTTTGTTCCCATGGGATCTCTCCTGTCTCTTACCTGGTAAATACATGCAAAGTATAGCCTATAATGGGTAATTACTGAGACACATATACCGTAGGTATAATTTCATAACAGGAGTATTTCAAATGTTCAATTACTGCACATATATTCAATAACTGACATAGAACCACCAGGTAACCACATTTTTACATAGCTTCTATAACATCCAGTGACAAAATGTTGTCCACACCAAAAGTTTTGAACTCGCAACGTTCAGCATGGTAGACAAGCTCCTTAACCACTAGGCCACCAGAGCTTTTGAAAGAGTCTCATAGTCTTTTGTTTTGATGTTCTGGGACCACTGCCTCTTGTGGTAGCAACATCGAACTGCAGGGGAACACATAGGGATGTATTAATTGGGAAGGGAGAGAGGGACAACCCGATATTTGCTCTCCATGCTGCGCTGGCTTACAGCCACGCACCTATGGTGCACTGGCTTTCAGCTATGCACAAAAACACCCTCATGTTTCAGCCAGGCTAAATTCTCATGGTTCCACTTAAAATCCCTAGCCTGTATGGGCCCTCAGACAGTGGCGGGGATCCGTATCCAACTTTGGGGGGGGACATTTACATTGAAATTTTACAAAGAGTATTTTTTTGGGGGGACATCTTCCTACGCGGCTGTATGGTCATTTGAATGCCACTACCCCAATCTAAATATTGGGGGAGACTAATTTAATGATCTCAAATATTGGGGGGACATGTCCCCCCCTGACCCCCCCAGGATCCCCACCCCTGCTCTCAGATCCCCAAGCAGACTGTTCCAAAGGACCATAGACACTACACCTCCTCATAGACACTACACCTCCCTATAGACACTACACCTCCTCATAGACACTACACCTCCCTATAGACACTACACCTCCTCATAGACACTACACCTCCTCATAGACACTACACCTCCCATAGACACTACACCTCCTCATAGACACTACACCTCCTCAACACTACACCTCATAGACACTACACCTCCTCATAGACACTACACCTCCTCAACACTACACCTCCTCACAGACACTACACCTCCTCAACACTACATCTCCTCATAGACACTACACCTCCTCAACACTACACCTCCTCATAGACACTACAGATCCTCAACACTACACCTCCTCACAGACACTACACCTCCTCAACACTACACCTCCTCACAGACACTACACCTCCTCAACACTACACCTCCTCATAGACACTACACCTCCTCAACACTACACCTCCTCATAGACACTACACCTCCTCAACACTACACCTCCTCACAGACACTACACCTCCTCAACACTACACCTCCTCATAGACACTACACCTCCTCATAGACACTACACCTCCCATAGACACTACACCTCCTCAACACTACACCTCCTCATAGACACTACACCTCCTCATAGACACTACACCTCCCATAGACACTACACCTCCTCAACACTACACCTCCTCATAGACACTACACCTCCTCATAAACACTACACCTCCCATAGACACTACACCTCCTCATAGACACTATTCCTCCTCATAGACACTACACCTCCTCAACACTACACCTCCTCATAGACACTACACCTCCTCAACACTACACCTCCTCATAGACACTACACCTCCTCAACACTACACCTCCTCACAGACACTACACCTCCTCAACACTACACCTCCTCATAGACACTACACCTCCTCATAGACACTACACCTCCCATAGACACTACACCTCCTCAACACTACACCTCCTCATAGACACTACACCTCCTCATAAACACTACACCTCCCATAGACACTACACCTCCTCATAGACACTATTCCTCCTCATAGACACTACACCTCCTCAACACTACACCTCCTAATAGACACTACACCTCCTCAACACTACACCTCCTCATAGACACTACAACTCCTCAACACTACACCTCCTCACAGACACTACACCTCCGCAACACTACACCTCCTCATAGACACTACACCTCCTCAACACTACACCTCCTCAACACTACACCTCCTCATAGACACTACACCTCCTCAACACTACACCTCCTCATAGACACTACCTGAGGGATCTGCTTGGCACATACCTTAAAATATCCATTGAGATTGTTGAGTGATTAAACAACCAATAAAATAATATCTAAACTAAAATTAACCAATGAAGGGACTTTAAAACCAAGAGTAATGTGTGCTCTCCCCCTGGTCTTTGAGAGCACACCTGTGTCTGCTGAAAGTCTAGACTTTAAAGTAGCCTAGTGTATAATTGTTACTGTATGTGCATGTTTAATGAGTAAAATCTCATCATTGTGCAGATTAGATTCAAAACATGCTCTTTCTCAATACATTATGTACTGTTCATCCAGTATGCATTGTGTACATATTCAGTGTACTATACATTTCTTTGGACAATGCTAACAATGTTAAGCGTAACTACCAACCAGCTGTCTTTTTATGGTGTACTGCATGGAAACCCGTTTTTGGAAATTCAGCAGTGTTATGATGGAACAAGCCCCAACACACTGGGGGAGATGTTTGCCAGCTTAGGCAGGAGAGGAAATATAAACAGAGCCACCAAAGCCAAGAAACCCAAGCAGGCGTTCGGTCATTCATTTGTTCTCGTTCGTACCTCATAATATGTTTATTCAGCCATTAAGACCTGACACATCTTATGTTTCAATAATAAATGATAATGATAATGTCCTTGTAATCCCACCACTTGGCTTTGAGTAACGTTCATACACGAAACACTGAACAAACATGAGGCAGAAGTGCCCTTCCAATCGGCTGACCAGTAAGCCTATGTCAACTCAAACCTGGCAACTATCTCAGAACACACAGGCATGGGCGTTCCAGGGGTGGGGGGAATGGAGCTGACTAACCAGGGCCCCAGTAGGGAGGGGGCCCTTGAAAATTGTGGAATTTGTTAGAATTGACAGGGCTGCCAAGTGTCACGCATTGAGCTGGGTGGGGTGGGGCAGAAGAGAAAGAGTTGTTTCGTGGCGGGGGGGTGGGGGGGTTGTGTCTAAGTGAAAAAATCTTCAGGGGGGGCGGGGGGCCCACAGAGATTGTTAATGTTGTTAATGTATAGGGCCCAGAATTTTGTGGATCGCCCCTGTGGAATTTGGTGGAACCCACGCACACAGGCAGTGGGTTCCAAAGACCCTCATTCTCAAAACTGTGTCAATGACAGTAATTCATCTTGACAGAGATGACAGAGACTGCAGTTGGAATTATGTTAGGATTCAGTTTATGCTGACATACTGTATACCCACAATAGAAACCATCAAGAGAAAATAGATATTAAAAGCTGCTTAAAAACAAACCACACATGCCAAGACTGAAAGGCAGGCATTTCCTGTGTGCCAATAATGAACTCTCTTTACCGTCAATACCACAGCAGCGGCGTGTCAGTACGGATGTCCTGAGACAAGCATCATCATCACATTCATTCACACAGTTGATGATTGACACAATTGTTGTTATGCGTGTGCAAACCACACTGTTTATGCAACAGAGAGGTGTGACTCACAGATTCAGAGGACTCAGAGTGCTCCCCCTCTGGCCCGGAGTGGTCAGCACGGGAGACCTTCGGGCGGGTGGGGGGCCGTGGAGACAGGATATGGATGACATCATCCTCATATCTCTTCGAGCGTTCAACCTAGCGACAAGATCATGCTGTTGTTCACTGAACTGGATGATGTATTCTTCTGATCTACATAACATGGGACAGGTCAGCTTACTTATGTTTGTTTGCCAACTGTGAGCTGACTACCTAATCAAGTCACTCTTATCAGCAGTAGATTATCTATGATGTACGGTAACTAGAACCAACCAATGATCATGTGATCATGCCATAGAGCATGTCTGTGTGGCTATGACGTAACTACCTTGATTTTATGCACTCTTTCTCTCCGGGCAAACTCCTCCAGTTTCCGCTTGATCTCAATCTGATGGACGCGCTTGGTGAGGAAGAGACAGAGGAGGACATATTGCATTATGCAAAGAGGTAAACCAAGACCACCACTCACTCCGGGCCGAAGGCTGAGTGACCGGTTTGACCGCCTCACCTCCATGTCCAGAACCTTGTGGAAGATGGCCTGGGCCAGGCATTCGCGTACATGCCTCTGATGAGCCCTCTGGATCAGCTTGTGTCGGTACTCCTTATCTGGGACGATCTTCCCACTCCTGGTGATCTGATCGGACACACAGACTGGGTTAAAGAAGGTCCAGGGCTCTTCAGTCTCAATGGTGGCCAGTCTGGCCACATTCATACTCTATTTACACGTTCTATAGTCAATGTGCTGTA
Organism: Borostomias antarcticus; assembly: GCF_949987555.1. NCBI lineage: Eukaryota > Metazoa > Chordata > Actinopteri > Stomiiformes > Stomiidae > Borostomias > Borostomias antarcticus. Next base: position 28,205,665 of record NC_140236.1, on the reverse strand, counting down.
GATCACTTCTATCATCATCATCATCATCATCATGTATGTACCAGTCCAACTCTTTGAAGATGTCTCCTGATCCTGGTGTTGTTGAAGTACCCGGTGAGGTGTTTGTCTGTGAGACTGTTGTAGGCTGAAAGCAGTCTGAACAAAACAAAAGCCCCATGTTGGGAAGACAGTGATCAATGTTTTAGGCAGGAGATTTTCAATACAAAATACACCAAGTCCTCATCGCCCACCTCTGTACAAGAGTCATTGACCCTTAAGGGTTGATTGACAAGATGGCATTAATTGCTAATTGCCTGTTTGACCAAAGGAAACCATTACAAGGTTGTTTTCTTATTTACCTAGACAGTGTCAGGTCTACCCTACGTACTTGCCTGCCTGTTTTTTCCAACGCAGATTTTATTTCCTAGACCATTTGTGAGTGGGACAACAGGATCTCTACAACTGTCGGATCCATTACCGGTGTCTGATTTCCTTGAGAATTAGAGGGGATGGATAGCACACTTAACCCAATCACCCTTTTGTACCCCGTCTCTCTGCTCTAGAGCCATGGTACCAGAATAGGGTCACTAGAGCATGTCCAAGAAGAGCATGAATGATCATCCAGTTCTTGTCTAGACAACCACAACAGCCTATTGAGTGGGCCAATTTCCAGTCTGTATAGAAATCGTACCCTCCTGGAAATTATGACAACTAAATGTTTCCAAGTTAAATATTTTATTGCAAATTAAATTTATAGACTACATTTTGCAGACTTTTTAAGTGTATGCACATGCATGTATTGCATTTTATTGCATGCAATTAGATTTCACTTCTACAGATTTTTCATTAGATTTTAAAATCCAGCCTCAGTAGTTTGCACCTGCCCTGAGAGGATGTGTCTGCATTCTGCTTCTGCCTATCACTGTCACACACACACACACACACACACACCTGTTGAATAGGCTTTCTAATATAAGCAACAATGAATGGTAGCCTACCTACCCTGAATTGAGGTGACTCATGATTGTCGCAGTTGCAATTCACGCAGGTCTCCGTTTGTGTAAATTGTCGTCTTAACTCAAATACATACGCCAGATATGTTCGGACCGAGAGACAATTCTGCGTAATCCTAGTACCCAGTTCGGGCCCTAACCGGTGCGTGTTTTATACGCTCCCAGAGAGGCTGCGCTGTTTCTTCCCGAGCGGAACCGATGACAGTCACCGTTGCTAAGGAAAGTCACGTGACGATGCCATCGATGAGATTGGTTTCCCTTTACAATAGTTGTGTCTGGACTCTTAAATCGAACATCGACATTGTACAGAAATAGGTCGCAGTAAAGTTCTCTGACCCTGGTGGATAGATTGTGCGGAGCAATGCGCACGTGGGCACTCAAAATGTGCAACATTTTGCAATAGGAAATACAGGTATTACGGGGTCTTTCTTCATGCAGACACGTTAAAGGCTGCCTATCGGCGACTGGACAGATACAACATATTCAACATTTCGAAATAGAAATTAGATATTATTTTCGAGCACTGCATGGACAACAGAACAGTAAAGCAGTGAAAACATTAGATATTTGTAAGGCCTTAAATATTTCTCTATGATATTTGTTTCTGCCGTGCTTATACCTTCTAAAGCCATTGGGAAGAGGAATAGCTCAGTGTTAAAGCCGCAGGGAGGAAATAGGCTACACAGCAACAGTGATGTAGCTGGCAATAAAAAAGGGACATGGACAACTAAACAGCATCTGGAGAAATCAATAGGGGATTTATAGATGTAATCATCTTAAATGAGTAAGCAAAATGTGAACGTGTGCTACTGTGATTAGCACAAGAAAGGATGCTAACGCTAACTGAAGCAGAAATATTGAAGGGGAGATGGTAATGTCATTACAGCTCATGTGCCCTACCCTGATGGAGTTCACAGTACAGTACAGTAGCCTACAGTGATGTCACCATGTGTTTTGGAGGCAAGATGGTTTCCTCTGAGATGATGCTAGACTACTGGAATGAACGTGAATCTAACTTTGCTCCCTCCCTCCTCCTCCATCTATCCTACTGGTCCATATATCCCCTACTGGTCCACCTATCCTATTGGTCCATCTATCCCCTACTGGTCCAACTATCCTACTAGTCCATATATCCCCTACGGGTCCATCTATCCTACTGGTCCATCTATCCCCTACTGGTCCATCTATCATACTGGTCCATCTATCCTACTGGTCCATCTATCATACTGGTCCATCTATCCTACTGGTCCATCTATCATACTGGTCCATCTATCCCCTACTGGTCCACCTATCCTACTGGTCCATCTATCCCCTACTGGTCCATCTATCCCCTACTGGTCCACCTATCCTACTGGTCCACCATCCCCTACTGGTCCATCTGTCCTACTGGTCCATCTGTCCTACTGGTCCATCTGTCCTACTGGTCCATCTATCCCCTACTGGTCCATCTATCCCCTACCGGTCCATCTATCCTACTGGTCCATCTATCCTACCGGTCCATCTATCCCCTACCGGTCCATCTATCCCCTACTGGTCCATCTATCATACTGGTCCATCTTGCCTGCTTCCCTGTCTCCATGTCCCACTCCCTCCCTCCTGGTCCCTGGGCTTCCTCCTCGCGCTGTGAGGTTGATGTGATACAGTCACATGTTTAGATACAGTCACATGATGAGGATTCTCAACTCAAACTCAAACTTTATTTATAGAGCACATTTAAAAATGACTGTGTTTGACCAGAGTGCTGTACAGGTAGGTGAAATAAATAACAACAATAATACTACAAAACACAACAATACACACAAACACAACAATACACACAAAGACAACCATACACATAAATACAACAATTCACACACTTGTCTGGGAGTCATGCTCAACTAGAATTGAAGGCCAGGGAGAAAAAGTGGGTGTTCAATAAAAAATGTAGAACCTCTAGGGTCTGGGTGGATCTAATGTGGAGGGAAGCTGCTCAGCTGTTCTCTCTATCCATTAGCCGATGGGCGGTCAGACGTAGGGTTAGAGTTAGGGATGTTAGTGGGCGGTCAGACGTGGATGGCTGGTTGCACCTGGTTCACTCTAATAAAGTCAATAGATAGAAGCTAGTTCATACGTTGTACACTAAAAACCCTCAAATTACAGGATTTACTCACTTACAGCTGTATGGTCCTGTTCACACCTAGCATTAAAATGCATCCTGGGTGATCCGATCACAAGTGAAGCTCTAAGTACGTCAGTTCACACCTGGCATTAGCATGAGTCTCCATGTGCGTCTGGTCCACCTGGGATCAGAGCTCACTTCCCTGCTCTGTCTGCAAATAAACACCTACATCATTTATAAACACCTACATCATTTATAAACACCTACATCATTAATAAACACCTACATCATTTATAAACACCTACACTACATCATTTACATCTGCAAAGACCAAACACGTTGTTGTTTTTAACTGGAGGGAGGCAGCAATGCAATTCCTGTACCTAGTCTGATGGAAATTAAAAGAAGAGGAAGAACAAGAAGACATCAAAACAATCTAGACTGGGTTTTTAGGATCTTAGGACACATAGTTGCTCCATACCGAGTGCCATAGTACCAAGTGAACCGATACCAGTGCTTATGCACTTCTCCATTGCTTACCACAGATGATTATGACAACGTTTCAGCAGTCCTCAGCATTCAGCATTCGATCCCTATTTATCTTAATATCACATTACTCTAATATCACATTCATATTACTCTACTCTTCAAGGTACAAAAAAAGCTTAAACACCATTGCATCTGTATTTTTTTAGCAATTTTTTATTGTTATTTATGGGAAGAATACAAGGAAAACAGGAGAAATAAGACAGAAACAAAAGTTTTTGTAGGCACATATACTAGTACTACAAGTCCCTGCGCCTCAGAGAGGGAGAGGCGGAGCCTGGTGTGGTGACTCATCGTGCTCTCCAGCGTCTGTGAGGACGGCTGGCCTTGGTGGTCTTCCTCTTCTTCTTGGGGATGGGATCCACCTCGGCTCTGCTGTGGGGGTCCAACGTTTCCTCCCAGCTCCTCTTTCTGCTGCTGAGGACAGACTGGTTCTGGATGGGAGCAGTGACGGTGTTGGCCTTGGTGGTCTTCCTCTTCTTCTTGGGGATGGGATCCACCTCGGCTCTGCTGTTGGGGTCCACCGTTTCCTCCCAGCTCCTCTTTCTGCTGCTGAGGACAGACTGGTTCTGGATGGGAGCAGAGACGGTGTTGGTCGGGGCCTTGAAACTGAAGCCGATGCTGGAGCCAGAGATGGTGTAGGCGCTGTAGTCATCCACCTCCATGTCCTCCACTTCATCCTCATCAACGATATAACCAGTTTTGAATCCAGAGGCGCTAGGACCAGGGTTGTATCCAGAGGCGCTAGGACCAGGGTTGGATCCAGAAGCGCTAGGACCAGGGTTGGATCCAGAAGCGCTAGGACCAGGGTTGGATCCAGAAGCGCTAGGACCAGGTTTGGATCCAGAGGCGCTAGGACCAGGGTTGGATCCAGAAGCGCTAGGACCAGGGGGGATAGTGGTGCTAGGACCAGGGTGGATAGTGGTGCTAGGACCAGGGTGGATAGTGGTACTAGGCTTTGGGTAGGTGTAGGCGCTAGCAGATGGTGGAGGGTGGTGTGGCGGGCAGATGGACTTGCCAGGCCAAGGGGAGCTCGACCTGGGATAGCTGGAGCAGCCAGCCTGCTGTGGAGGGCAGATAGAAGTGCTAGGCTTGGGGCAGGTAGAGATGCTTGGCCTGTGCTGTTGTTGAGGGCAGCTAGCGCTGGCAGGCTGTGGTGGAGGGAAGCTGGAGGCCATGGTGCGGCTGGATCCCAGCTGAGTCGCCACATAGCTGCCAGAGGGCGTGAGGGCCATCTGGCTGGCCAACTTTTGCTGCAAGAGGACGGCTGATGAGGACTTATCCGGAGAACTTATCCGGTGACTCCTCTGCGCCACAACCGCGTCCTCTTGTCCTGCATTGGACCCTGGAGCAGGGAGCTGAGAGTGCTGAGAAGAGTCTCCAGCTGGGGGAACAAAGACGTTTAGAAGTGCAGTTATTGAGAATAAACTGCTTACTCAACTTAAAAGTTCAGAAGAATCGTTTTTAACACGAACCATACACAGAACTGACATGTTTAGAAGTGTTAGGATAGGTTTTGACATGAACTGTCCACTAAGCTAACAAGTTAGGCATATCCTCTCTACAAGAATCCAAACCCTTTTCATACCAAAACCATTTCTTTGCTAAACCTTCAACAAACCTGTATGTTATATTTTTTTCAAATTACTGTATTCTAATTTTCATCTTCATAAAATCATCTTCTTAAAAGTACTTACCAGGGCAATAAACTTGATCCCCAACACTGACGGGTTTCATCTTAATGATGGTCGCGTGTCAATCATGAAATAGATGTGATGTCTCTCTGAAGGTTTTGTCTTTGATTATGTTCTATCTTCTCAGAATGTTTTGGGTGTTCTAGAAGCTTTCTTTGTTTCTAGTGACTATGAGGTTTTTCTGATGACATCATAGTGGGCCTTATGACACAATAGTGTTCTATTCATCCATATCAACCAGGATATCAGTCAAACTCATTAGGAATGTATTATCTATCATCAAATGTACTTTATATTATTTTATTATACTTTATATTATTCAATAATAATAATACATCTGTATAGAAAACATTTATAATGAAGCCCATATGCTTGTGAATTTGCTGAAACATAGGGTTAGGGTGCTTGTGTGAATGTCTGTCCATTTTACTAATGACGCCTCGTTATGAGCACTCAGCTGTTGTTGTGTTCAGCCATGTTGACACAATGCAGAGATAGCATTCATATAATCATATAAAACTCACAACTGGTGTGTATTGGGATAATGTTAGCTGACCAAATAAAGATAATAATGAATAAATAGGCACAACCTCTAGTATTTGTTGGTTATTTTTGCAGACTGTAATGAAACTGTTGGGTTCAATAAGACTGGAGGAACGTTGCACTGGCATCAGTGAAACACATCTGAGGAAGCAGTGAGGAATCATTGAAATGGAGTTTGAGGTGATATCGATGCTTTCAGGAGCTACTTCAATTTGCATGATCTGTGTTTTGTTGAGTAATCTTACCTGTGGTTCTGTTTTGTTGTACATTTGGAGGAGCAGCGATAGCTCATTGTTCTTCAGAGGGTGCCAGGATTTTCCTTTCTTGAATATATAGCCTCATCATCAGCAAAAAAGGAGTACTTTTAAGATCACCCATGAACTTGAATCACTTAACTTATTTAACCTTTATTTCACTAGGCACGTTAATTGAGAAAATACAGTATTCTCTCATCCATACTTAGCTGGAAGTAGTGTAGCCTATTAATTGTATGCATACCGCATGCAATATTATGCACTTTGTAAGGTTAGCTGCAGTATGTAGCCATAAGACATCAGTGTCTGGTAGAGAGCTTTTGGTCACATGGTAAATCACTCAGGCAGCCTTTTAGAAAAAGTTTCAGTGCTAAAAAGAGCCCAGATTTTAATATTATGTCAGCTAATACGCCATCTCTAGAACTTTTTGATTAAGGTACCCCTGTGTTTTGTTTTGTTTTATATTTGGTGTCCTGTCTAAGTGTATACAATGTGCTGTATTTGGTGTCCTGTCCAAGTGTATACAATAATAATATTGTTATATAACAAACAATATAACAATAATAATAATAATTAATAATAAACAATAATTATATTGTTAATTTGTGTATACATATATTCTATTGTTGCAGAATTTCTGTACTTGAATTTAAATAAATAAATAAAGGCTGCCTATCAGTGGCATCCGCTGGGTCCTAGGACTGGGTTAGCCAGGACCAGGACGATAGGTAGTGCCTATTGTTATAATTTGAAGTAACCTATTAAATATGCACCAATAGCTTCAGTGGTTTTGGAGAGGGGAGGACCACCGTGGTCCAGATCTGGGCCTTAAGGAGGATCATCGAGGAGGTAACAAAGAACAACCTGACTTCGGTACTGTGTTTTATCGAAAGGCATTTGACTCGATACACAGGGGCGTGATGATGAGGATACTTAAAGCCTATGGTGTCCCTCCCAATCTACTCCGGGCCATAGAAACCATGAACATGGGTACAAGAGCAAAGGTGGGGACCCCAGACGGCATCAGAGAGGAGTTTGACATCCTGGCTGGGGTGTTGCAAGGGGACGCCCTCGCCCCCTTCCTCTTCATCATAGTCCTGGGACTCTGCGCTCAGCGACGCCATCAGTGGACGGAAGCAGGAACTAAGACTCACTATAACACCTAGGAGGTGGAGACCACACCCCCGCTGTAGTCCTAACGGGCCTGGACTACACACACCACATCAGCCTGCTCTTCCACCATGTAGAGCAAGCACAGGAGCTCCTGTGCAGAGTGGAGACAGATTGTGCCAAGGTTGGCCTTTGGCTAAATGCCAAGAAAACCAAGGTTATTAACTACAACATCCTCCCGGACCATCCACCTCTCAGGCACTGCTCTGAAGGAAGTCAATGACTTCAAGTAACTGGACTCATGGGTCAACTCTTCCGAGCAAGACCTTAAAGTGAGGAAAGCGCTTGCTTGAATGGCATAGCCAATGTGTGGAACTCCAACCTCCTCAAACAAATCAAACTCAGCTTCTTCTACACGACGGTAGTCTGCTTTCATATCCGAATCAGAATCAAAATTGCCATGCAGTTTTTTAACGTACTAGGAATTTTCTTTCGGTCGTGGTGCATAACACGGAGACAACATTGGACAGGGTGCAGGGATGAGACAGGACAGTGCCAAGACAGGACAGTGTAAAGAGCAAGTACACATTCTAGTGCAAAAAAGATGGCTGTGAAGGCTAGACCATGAAGTCCACCCTGCAGAAGTCTCTAGATGGGTGCTACACCAGAAGCTGCGTGCAGTACTTAACGTCAACAAGAAGGAGCAGGTTACCAACAAGCGTCTGTATGAGGAGTGAGTGAGAAAATAGCAGCCAGGAGCATGAGGCTGGCAGGTCACTGCCAGAGACACCAGGAGCTGTACATACTATACCTGTACGTACTCAAGAAAAATGCAGGAGTGGAAAGTACCATCCCTCTCTCTCTCTCTCAGCAGCTCTGTATATATATATATATATATATATATAATGTATATGCATTTCAAACTTTTATTTATACTCGTAAAGCACTGAGGTTTCCCTCATTTACAGTGTTGACGAGTTCATACAAATACACAATAACATATAAAGTCAAATCATATACAGTATATATATGTATATATGTATATATATGACATTTCGTTGCAGTAGTGATATTGGTGGACTTTTAATAGTTAAAGACCACTAATATCACTATTGTAGCGAATTGTCTAAATAAATCTGGAGTCTTTTGCCCCTGATGATTTAAGTCTGCAGAATAAATTAGTGATGTGAGGCAGCTCTAAGGTACAGTACTTCTACATCATCTCAGGGGAGCAGCTCTGCATGGAGTCAGCTCCCTTTTATAGCTCTACCTTACCTTACCTTCTATAGCTCTACCTTACCTTACCTTCTATAGCTTTACCTTACCTTACCTTCTATAGCTCTACCTTACCTTACCTTCTATAGCTCTACCTTACCTTACCTTCTATAGCTCTACCTTACCTTACCTTCTATAGCTCTACCTTACCTTACCTTCTATAGCTCTACCTTACCTTGCCTTCTATAGCTCTACCTTACCTTACCTTCTATAGCTCTACCTTACCTTGCCTTCTATAGCTCTACCTTACCTTACCTTCTATAGCTCTACCTTACCTTGCCTTCTATAGCTCTACCTTACCTTACCTTCTATAGCTCTACCTTACCTTACCTTCTATAGCTCTACCTTACCTTACCTTCTATAGCTCTACCTTACCTTACCTTCTATAGCTCTACCTTACCTTACTCGTCGTCACTGAAAGTGAGGGCAAACCTCAGTGGCCTTCGAGTATAGATAAAGGCTATTGAATTGAATACCTGGATGTGTTTTTTTTTTTTTTGAAGTGGTTGAGAAAGGGCTGGAATTGGGCTAGATACATTCCATAATTATGCAAAACAATATGGAACTTGGAATACCAAAGACCAACCAGGAGGAAGGAGCTGTTGGATGACAGTGACAGGCTCCAGGGTGCAGTGTAGCTATTGACCAGTAGATGGTGCCATGGTTCTTTGAAGAGATGCTGGTGACTTTTGGCTGTCCTCACAGTCTTTTATCATTGGTAATAAAAGCCAACAGGGGATATCCGCAGAGCCGCAGAGCAGGGTCTATGGGGTCTACAGCTCGATGTGACTAGTGTGCATGCGGATGGCGTGCTAGAATAGTAATAATGACGTTACGAGAGCGTGGAGTCTCTCAACTCGGCTCGACTACAATACCTAGAGAAAACTTTGAAATATGGCTTCCAGTGAAAATGTAATGTAATGAAAATCTGTCCGGTTATCACTCCCTCCCTCCTTCCGGTCAATGTTGACCTGCATTTCTTTGTTGGCACCACAAGAGGCAGTAGTCCCAGCACACCAAAATAAAGAAAGACACCAAAATCAACCTGCTGATCTCCACTGCACAAGTATAATAGCGGTGAAAGCATAGGACTCCCACCCGGGAGACGGGGTTCAAGGCCCTGGTGGGGATGACTTTATGGGACTATACCCCAAACGTCCACATGTTCATCCTTTCACTCCAACCTTTACCCCTTGCCTTATAGATCAGATCCTGTCCCAACCCCAACCCATATTCTAACCCCAACCCACACTAGGGACTGGAAGAAGGACACCAAAACCGACCCACCAATCTCCGCTGCACAAGTAGAGTAGTGGTGAGAGCATTGGACTCCCGCCCGGGAGATGGGGGTTCAAGGCCCTAGTGGGGATTACTTTATGGGACTATACCCCAAACCTCCACATGTCCATCCTTTCACTCCAATCTTTTTATCCCTTACCTTTGTCCTGAACCAATTCAAAGCAAAATAGCTAACGTAGTAATCATCATTGTAACTGCTTTAGCCACTGACCGCTACCATTAAAGGAGAATGTTCGTTTTTGACAACCTGGACCTTATTTACGACATATTATAAGACGTTTGACTCACCGAGATAACTTTGGTGTAATTCGGAGGCCTGTAGAAATAATTTAACATCCAGCGTGAGCCAAGTATATCCATGTAATGGCGGCGGACGGGGCACTGAGAATGAGCTTCTAAAAAATCTATTGTCTGCCGCGAAACGGTTGTTTTAATCAATCTGTCTTTAGGAATCGCTAGTTGTGCTTACATAGAGCGAGGGCTTGTTGTGGTTTTCACATGCCTCTGTAATATGATCTTTAGAAACGTCTTTAGAAATGAAATAGCTTCCCCACTTGCTCCAGCACGCATGCGCACAGCGTGCAGACCGGCTATTCTCCGTCTGTAGGCTACACTCGCGGCTCACATTCTCTACGCTACGATCGGCTTCCATCATATTCTAAGTCATCTTCTATATCCTCAAAATCTGATAAATATTCAGCCATATTGCACACAATATTCCAGGCACCAACAAGCCGATCGTAGCGTAGTGTTCTGAAACAGCCAGTGTTCTGAAAAGTTGGCCTACCTTCTCAGGATGACCTAACGGTTACTACCCATTATTATATTATGTTTAATTCATGGGTAACGCATCCTGTCAGGTAAAACATGTTGATAGAACAGGACAAATATTGATTGGTATGGTAAGGGACAGTATCAGTAGTCTTTCAGATAACTGTCTCACTCTCTTTCCAGAGGAAAGTTTCCTGTCTGCACTGCATAACACACTATGTAATTATGTCCATGCTGACAGGTTTTGCAACCTATTATAATGGTGCAGGTATTAAATGGGGCATTATTTAGTGTTCCCGTTGTGCATTGTTTTAATGATAACCTAGATTTGTGGCATTTGTCTGTCCGTCCATGGTGCTGAATCACTAAAACTAGCCTAGTAAATTGTTTAGATGGTAGGCCTAGCCTGCTGTTCACTAAAACATTGTTGTTGACTTTCTCCGACCACACTGTTGTAATAGGCCTATGTAATATCACATATTTAGACTATAACAAATACATATGTGTGGTACATCTGATATCTCTCCAGGCATGCCAAGGACGATAGTGGAGGTGGAAACCGACCCATGGCCCAGCAGAGAAGAGCTGTCCATCTACAGCTCCCATGACCACCCCATAGCTCTCACCAAGTCACACTCACTGTCAAGTCACACTCACTGCCAAGTCACACTCTTTTTCTCACTGCATCCATTCACTACACTACACCACTGATATTACTGATACTCACATCCCATACCTCTTTGATTATTGTTACAGAGCTTTATGTAAATTAGTTGTTAAACTTAAGTTTGATGTGTGACTCCCTCCTTGTTTTGGCTCTTAACAGCTGGGTCTTAACAATCATGAGGTGCAGATTTGTTATCTGTTTGAATCTCCATGAGTTCCTTATCAAAGCAATAAGAAACACAAACAATCAAACCCATTTACTGATTAACCATCTATACAGAATAAACCATAAAGAGGATATTGTAAAAGATAAAGGTATTTTATATCTGGTAATACGTGAAGGTAATTTGTACATCATGATCATGAGGGCTCAATGGCTTTACTATGATATACTGTAGCAGAGCATCAGTGCACTCTGTAGATAAGACTGGTACTAGGGGTCTATGTGAAACATATTTCCTTTAGAGTGAAGGCAAAATTATGTGTGAACACCCTGTGGAATGGGCAAAAGTATGTTTGCCAGGTTGCTGTGCAGTCATGGGAAAGTGACATGTTAGAGGTGACAAGTGGACCACCACTGATGTCATGTGTCCAGGCAGACCCCTTGTATGTAGCTCATCCTCAGAGCTGAACATGTCCTCCTGGTCCTCGCCAAGGACTGAACAAGTGAGAGTACCTGTGATTCTCTTCATCTTTCCGCTTCGTTGGGTCGGCAGCTTGCTACAGGTAAAAGTCATTTTAACTCCAGCCAATTGTTAAAGAGCTTTAGTTGTCATGACATGAAGATGCCAGACATCCATAAATCTGCTTATATTGTAGATCTGTTTGCTAATGTCTAGCTCAGGAAAGGTTTAAGTAATTCTGTGTGCATTTAACCTCCTGCTATCCTCAATTTTACATTACATTTGGTTTCCTTGGGGTCAATTTCACCCTAGCAATTTAAATCTCCAGAAAATTATTAAAATGAAAATTGTAACCTAAGTGTATGTGTCAGGTAGGCCTACTTTACAAAAAAATAAAATAAATAAAACATATTTATTCCCATGGACTCTTTTTACTACATCACACCAGTATACCCAAGCTGGCTCCCAGCAAGACCATCACATTATCACAACCAATAATAAAGCCCCATGGCGAAATGAGGAAACATATCAACTAAAGAGAACCTGCAGAAGTTCTGAGCGTATATGGCGAAAAACCAAGCTACAGGTCCACCATGATATTCTTAAAGATCATCTCTCTGTTTTTAATAAAGCAATAAGAAATGCAAGGAAAGACCACTTCTCAAAATTGATATCTATCAACCGAAATAATTCAAGAGTGCTCTTCTCAACAATTGATAGCCTAATAAACCCTGCCGTAAAAACACCTGGAAACCTGCTCTCTACCTCCAAATGTGAGGAATTTGCAGCTTACTTCAGAGATAAGATTATGAATATTAGGAGGAATATCACTCAGGAAAGGCCATGCATCCCGTTCACAGATCCTCTCCCTCCATGTAATGGACATATGAGCCTGTTTACACTGATGGACACAGAAATGTTGAGAAAAGTAGTATCCAAACTCAAAACCTCCACATGCCTGCTGGATCCCATCCCCACCGATTTTTTCAAAACTATTTTTGACTCTGTATCCTATGACATTTTATCCATTGTTAATGACTCCCTATCTACAGGTGTCTTCCCACCAATACTTAAAACTGCTCTGGTGAGACCCGTACTGAAGAAAAACAACTTAGACACTTCAGTTTTTCGCAATTTTAGACCAATCTCCAACCTTCCCTTTTTGAGTAAAATTCGGGAAAAAATTGTTTTCAAACAGATTAATGATTTCCTAGATACAAGTTGTACCCTTGACCTTTTCCAGTCCGGCTTCCGTGCCCACCATAGCACAGAGACGGCATTAGTCAAAGTTGTAAATGTCCTCAGAATTAATGCTGACTCCAAAGAGCTTTCTGTTCTTGTCCTCCTGGACCTGAGTGCAGCCTTTGATACTATAGATCATGCAATCCTCATCGAAAGACTGGAAAAGTGGGTTGGCCTCTCTGGTCCAGTCCTAAATTGGCTTAAGACCTATCTAACCGGTCGTGATTTCTTCGTTGCCCTCGGTGAATATAGCTCAAGAAAGATCCCTATGACCTGTGGGGTGCCCCAAGGATCGATCCTAGGACCTCTACTCTTCAGCCTGTACATGCTGCCCCTTGGCAGTGTCATCAGGAGGCACAATATTAGCTACCATAGCTACGCAGATGATACTCAACTTTATATTTCCGTAACACCCAGTAACTACAGCTTGGTTGACTGCCTTGTCAAGTGTATTACAGATATAAATGTATGGATGTCACATAATTTCCTCCAACTAAACCAGGACAAAACAGAAGTACTGATCACTGGAGAAAAAGCTGAAAGAGAGAAACTAGCTGCACACCTAAAAACTCTGGAAATTGACACCAATTGCCGGGCTAAAAACCTAGGTGTCATACTTGACTCAGATCTTAATTTCGAAAACCACATCAAGAATATTACAAAGACATCCTTTTACCACCTAAGGAACATTGCCAAGGTGCAACCCTTTCTCTCTCAGGCTGACACCGAAAGATTAATGCATGCTTTCATCACAAGCAGGCTGGACTACTGCAATGCTCTACTATCAGGCCTACCAAAGAAAGCAATCTCTAAGCTACAAATAATACAGAATGCTGCAGCAAGAGTCCTCACTAAGACTAGACGAAGGGCACACATCACACCAGCGTTAAAATCACTACACTGGTTACCAGTCAACTCTAGAATAGACTTTAAAATACTATTACTAGTCTATAAATCTCTCCACAGTCACTCACCAGAATATATTTCAGACATGCTTGTTAAGTACATGCCAAACAGACCACTTAGATCCTCAGGCACTGAACTTTTAACAGTTCCAAAAGCCAGGACCAAGAAACATGGAGAGGCAGCTTTTAGTTTCTATGCCCCCAACCTCTGGAACACCCTACCGGAGTGCCTAAGAAGGGCTGAAACAACGGAGGTCTTCAAGCGAGACCTCAAGACGTACCTTTTCGACCTAGCCTACAATCACTAGCTAGGACCTTGAGATACAGAAAGGCAACCTCAAACCTACCTGTGAATCCTCTGTATACATTGATATTTGTCCTGCTATGCAATGTATGTATATCAAGTAGTGTACAGAAGCTGGTTATCCTGAAACAGGCTTGTTCTGACTGTTGTGTTGCTTCAATGACTCAGTGTTCTACTAACCGTTTTCTGTCTCCCCTAGTGTCTCTCTCTCTCCCTCCTATCCTCTAACCAGGTCCAGTGTCAGCTGCGGAGCTGTGGATATCGTAGTATTTAGTACACACACACACACACACACGTACACACAGACACACATCAGTCCACATCCGGCTTAGGCCTGGACCTGATGCTCTTAGCCTTTCTTGCTCCGAAAACTTAATTTAAACTTAATTTAATATTATTTATTGTTCTTTAAATGTTCTTAGCCATTAGACAAATATATTCCAGGAGCCTGCCCCAGGTTGCCTGTTTCAATATCTGTGTGGTCTGAATGGCTCTATGTGCTACTAACCCTGCTCTGCCTTCCCTCTGCCTTCCCTCTCCCTAGTGCCTCTCTTTCTCCCTCCTATCTTCTAACCAGGTCCAGTGGATGCCCCACTGTCACCAGCAGACCTCCCGAAGTCCGATAGATACCCCTGTGTCTACTGTGGATGATGTAGCATGTCCGTAGAATATTCTTTCTCCTATGATGCTTTTAGCCTCTCTCACTCTGAAATGTAATTAAATGCAATGTATTGCTTCATAAATGTTCTTAGCCGGTAGACAAACATACTCCTGGAGCTTGCTCAATCGCCTTGTTGAGAGGGGTCAGGGATTTTTTACAGCTCACTTATCTGGCCCCGGGTGATTACTGTCTTTTTGCTTCCCTCTGGAATATGTAGAGAGTGGGTCGTATGCCCACCTCCCTTGTTCTCTGTAAAGCGCATTGTGTTGCCTCTGGGTATGAAATGCGCTATACAAATAAAGCTTTGATTGATTGATTGATTGATTATCAGCTTAGTGAATCCATTGTGGCATACTAATTTTGTGCACCGACATTGTGGAATGCACTGCCAGTTTTCATCAGGGATGCAAAATTGGACTAACAGCACCTTATTTTTATGATGGATGTTAAATTAGTGTTCACTGTGAGTATTTATAGTACATAACCCACCACAACTGTACACAATGCTTACACTCTGTAAATCACCTGTAAATCACTGCTATTTAAAAAACTGCTTTAAATGGTGATCTGTGCATACCCTTGCATTTCTATATAGTATAACCCACTAGCAATAGTTTTAACTCTACCACAAATCTCATCTGTATACATACCACCCCATATAGACCATATAGAAAAGTAATATAGTTATATAATAGGTATTATTATTATTACAATTATCATTATTATTACTGTCTACACTATTACACCATTTTTATGAAATATCCATCCATCCATCCATCCATCCATCCATCCATCCATCCATCCATCCATCCATCCATCCATCCATCCATCCATCCATCCATCCATCCATCGTCATCTGCTTATCCAGGGTCGGTCGCGGAGGCAGCAGAGTTCCAGCAGGGGGCCCTAGACATCCCTTTCCCTAGCAGCATCAACCAACTCTGCCTGGGGAATCTTTAGCCACTCACAGGCCAGTGCGGAGATGTAGTCCCGCCACCTGGTCCTGGGGCTGCGTTCCGAATCGCATACTTCTACTACTTACTAACAGTGCCTACTACAGCTGCCCTTAGAAAGTACATACTTTGCAAGCAGTAGGCATCCAATTGGGACATACTACCTTCTCATAACATTGCGCCTTGAAATCTGCCCACATCCGTCGCTGTCCATAACGCGACATTCGTCTACAGCTGTCGCGACTCGCACATGTGACGCACATTTCCGCTGCGCACAGGATTGTGGGTCAGAATAGCTAGAAACGCCTGCTGCCTTGCATACTGCAAAATACGACCGGATGTAGTAGGAGGTAGTAGGTACTGTTTTGGCATACTATATAGTAGGGTAGTATGCGATTTGGAACGCAGCCCTGGTCTACCCCGCAGCCTCCTCCCAGCTGGACACGCCTGGAACACCTCCCTAGGGATCCTCACTAAATGGCCGAACCACCTCCACTGGCTCCTTTCAACGCAAAGGAGCAGCGGCTCTACTCCGAGTCTCTCCCGGATGACTGAACTTCTTACCCGATCTCTCAGATTTCGGCCGCTTGTATTCGTGATCTCGTTCTTTCGGTCATGACCCATCCTTCATGACCATAGGTGAGGGTGGGGAGAAATATAGACCGAAGATAGACCGGTAGATCGAGAGCTTTGCCTTTTGGCTCAGCTGTCTTTTCATCACAACAGTGTGGTAGAGTGACTGCAGAACCGCACCAGCTGCTCCGATTCTCTGGCCAAACTCCCTCTCCATGGTTCCCTCACTCGTGAGCAAGATCCCCAGATACTTGAACTCCTTCACTTGGGGTAAGGACTCATTTCCTACTCGATGATGAGGCCAACCCCCACCGGAAAGGAAAACGATTTACTGCCGAGGACACAGACACAGCTCTCGCTCTGGGTGTACAGGGATTGGATGGCCCTAAGTAGGGACCCCCTCACCCCATACTCCCGCATAACCTTCCACAAGACCTCTTGACAGAACCGGTCGTAAGCCTTCTCCAAATCCACAAAACACATGTAGACAGATTGGGCAAACTCCAAAGCCCCCTCCCAAGCCCCCTCCCTCTGGTCCCCTTTTTTGATATTGCGACCACCACCCCAGTCTCCCACTCCTGCCACTGACCCGGACTTCCACGCAATGTTAAAGAGGTGTGTCAACCAAGACACCCCTCAACACCCAGCGCCTTCAGAATTTCTGGACGGATCTCATCAGTCCCTGGGGCTTTGCCACTGTGGAGTTGTTTGACTACCTCAGTGACCTCCTCCAGGGAAATTGACGATGACCCCCCTTCTTCTTCCGTCTCTGCCTCGATCATAGAGGGTGGGTTACTCGGGTTCAGGAGTTTCTCAAAGTGCTCCTTCCAACGCTCAACGACCTCCTCAGTTGAGGTCAGCAGTGTCCCTTCCTTGCTGTACACAGCTTGGATGGTCCCCCGCTTTCCCTTCCTGAGGTGTCGGATGGTCTTCCAGAAATACCTTGGTGCCAACCAAAAGTCCTTTCTCCGAACTCCTCCCACACCCGCTGCTTTGCCTTGGTCATGGCCGAAGCTGCAGCCCTCCGGGCCCGTCGATACCCTGCAACTGCTTCTGGGGTCTTCCAGGCTAACATGTCCCGGAAGACCTCCTTCTTCAGTCAGACGGCTTCCCTGACCACCGGTGTCCACCACGGTGTCCGAGGGTTACCGCCCCTTGAGGTACCTATGGCCCTCAGGCCGCAGCTCCCAGCCGCAGCTTCAGCAATGGAGGCTTTGAACACCAACCACTCATGCTCGATGTCCCCAACCTCCAGAGGGATACCTGAGACGCTCCACCGGAGGTGACAGTTGAAATCTCTCCAGACAGGCTCTTCCTCCAGACGTTCCCAGTTCCCAGTTCACTA
Organism: Borostomias antarcticus; assembly: GCF_949987555.1. Classification (NCBI taxonomy): domain Eukaryota; kingdom Metazoa; phylum Chordata; class Actinopteri; order Stomiiformes; family Stomiidae; genus Borostomias; species Borostomias antarcticus. Next base: position 28,187,811 of record NC_140236.1, on the reverse strand, counting down.
CACGCTTGGGTTTCCCAGGTCTGTCCAGAAGCTTCAGTGGACAGCTCTGCCCCTCTCATCACCCGAGTGTCCAAAACACATGGCCTCAGATCAGATGATACGATAACAAAATCGATCATCGACCTTCGGCCTAAGGTGTTCTAATGCCATGTGTACTTCGAACATGGTGTTTGTTATGGACAAACCGTGACTAGCACAGAAGTCCAACAACAAAATTATTATTACTGTCTACACTATTACACCATTTTATGGAATATTCATAATCAAAACAATAACACCTTATATGTGATTCTTCTTTAACATAATCTGGCAACCCTATTATTATTATTATTATTGTTATCATTATTATTATTATTATTGTCTACACTATTGGACCAATTCATGGAGTGTTCAGAATCAAAACAATAACACCACATATGTGGTTCTTCTTTAACAGAGCCTGGCAACCCAAATTCGGTCCTGAGCACTAGCCACATCGAGCTGTAGACCCCACATCGAGCTGTAGACCCCACATCGAGCTGTAGACCCTGCATCGAGCTACAGTATAGACCCCACATCGAGCTGTAGACCCTGCATAGAGCTACAGTATAGACCCCACATCGAGCTGTAGACCCTGCATAGAGCTACAGTACAGTATAGACCCCACATTGAGCTGTAGACCCTGCTCTGCGGCTCTGCAGATACACCCTACTCCCTAAAAGGTCACAGTGAGGGCTTTGGAAGTTCAGTACCAAACACATGTGAGTCAGCCAGTCTAAGTCTTAATGATTGTCCATTTGTTGAAGTTGTAGGCGGCAAAGGTTTGGCACTGGAGGATAGCATCTATACACACTGTGATCTTCTGTACTGGGAGTGAGAGACATCTATAAACACTGTGCTCTTCTGTACTGGGAGTAGGAGGCATACTAGTCCAGAATAAAACAAACTCTTGATACCAATTCACTTCTTCTCACGTACAACCTTCACTTGTAGAGAGCACATATTTGAAAGACAAATATGTGCATGTGCCAAGTGAGGTGTTTAATTTATATATACATAATTTGTTAAATGTGGTCTTTATCCCACAACAAGATCTACAGCAGAGACAATGAAGAAACAATCAGCTGTTTACAGGATACAATAATCAAGATTAATTTCATTTTCAAGATTCTGATTATTCTCCTAGCAAATATGGATCTTCAAATGTAGGCTTGTTCCTAAGACTAAATTGCATTGCATTACATTGAAGAGTTTAGGGAAGCAGAAACTATTTCTCTAAGGCATTTAAAGTATAAATTTATGTATTTACTTATATACTGTGTCATAATTGTATGTCAGTTTACAGGGCACTATTAAAGCATAGCAGGCAGGCTACTTTGAAAGCATAACGGGAAGGAACACAACTTTACAATAACAAGTTCCATTCCGAAATATTTGTGGTCACATAGAGTAGCCAGAGCACATTGTCAGAGTGAATAGCAAGATATGCAGATAGAAAGTCAGACAGACAGACAGACAGACAGACAGACAGACAGACAGACAGACAGACAGGTAGATAGACAAACAGAGAGACAGACAGAGAGACAGACAGACAGTACATTGACATCCCTGTCTCATCTAGCTGGAGGAATTGAGAGGTACAGTGTGTGTATGAATGCCTTCAATGCCCATATTAACGTTTTGCTGGCAATAAATCCCTAATACAAGTCTTAAAATAACAATTAGCCTACAAACATGCGTGGGGTGATTATAAATTCCTTTCAGGAGAGTGGCATGGCTTAAAACAGGGGAGGGTGTCAGGGAGATCTATGGAGTCCTGCGGTTTGGGGATTGGGGGGGGGGGTGCAGTCTTTGCAATCAGTGTTAAATGGAGCAGTTTTGTGCCTGTGTGATTGTCAAGTGGGCCATTACTGGCTGATAAGAGCACTTTCCCCACATCGCTCTGATTGGGCCGAGCACACCGCCCCCCCTCACTGTCCCAATGCAATCAGGCCCCTCTTACTCTCCCATTCTCACCTCCCTGATTTCCGCTGAATCCCTCATCGGCCTCCAGCCAACACCAGAACTCCAGGACCCCTTCAGTCTCAAACAGGACCCATTTACAGCAAGGAGAAAAGGTCACGTCAAACTCGCCGTGTCAATTGTAAACCACCCCAATTTGTACTCATTGCAATGAAACAAATGAGTAGTTGCAGCCCCAGATAAAGCAAAGGTTAAGCCTGCGGAAGTAGCAAATTATGGGATTTTAGGATACTCGTTTGAAGCAGTGTTCATTGTTTTTCTTAATGATATTGCCCTAAATCTCATTTGGTTGCAGGTGGATCGTGATCAGTTCCAAATTTCCTCAGTTATTAAAGGTTTAGAGAAATAATAGAGCAATATGTTGATATTCTAAAAGCAAATGGTTTCAGGACGAATCAGAACTGCAAAATTGATTGTGAAACCAATTTAAATCAAGGTCAAATAAAGCAATACAGTCTATAATATCTTATATGATAAGATATTATAGGATATATATATATATATATATATATACAGTATTTATATACACAGTACTACATCTATCTATCTATCTATCTATCTCTCTCTCTCTCTCTCCCCCTCTCTCTCTCTCTTTATATATATATAGATAGAAAGAAGAATACAGATAATATAGATCTAGAATATAATATAGATTAAATACAGCGATATTGGGTTGTATAATAACTTCATATTTGCTACATCCAGTATCCACATACCAAACATAACATATAGGCTCAGCTTGAGGGTCTACAATTAACTTAATTAAATTAACCTTCTCCTGTTTACTCAGAAGCCGCTATGTTGAATGTGAGAGTGTTCTAATGTTTATTTGTTAGATGTTTGAGTTGTTGCTTCACGCGCAATTTTCTTGCTGACTGGTTTTCATAGTGACTGGCTTGCTGACTGGTTTTCAAAGTGACTGGCTTGCTGACTGGTTTTCATTGTGACTAGCTTGCTGACTGGTTTTCATAGTGACTGCTTGCTGACTGGTTTTCATATGTTGTTTTTGATTGGACTGTATCACATGATACATTTGGGATCACATTCAGCCACGAGAGTAGGCTACCTTCAAAACACTGAAAAAGAAAATACATTGTGCAACATACAGTTACCCTTAACAACTGTCAGTGAAATATTGAAATTCAAGTAATTTGGTGAGAGGCGGTGTACACTACTGTACATGTCAGAATCAGTCAAGAGACAAAGGGCTTCTGAGCTTGTCTAACATGCAGTATCACTGCCCAGCCCTCTTGTCTAAGAACTCAACCTCTTTCCTTACATCTTGAATACTTTGACCACCCAGCGTAGGGCTGATCCGGGAAACAAGACATGAAAGTCCGTTTTTTATTGAATCCCGACATCTCATTTGAGCCCTGCCTTCCTCAACATATTTAGGGTTCCTAGAAGTTGCCTCGCGGGCCTCTTTAGAATGTACATCAACAATCTCTGCTCCGGTGTGCCAAGCTGGAGATGAGTTGTCTGTTAAGGCCCATTCATCTCCAGAGTGTGGAACAGCGATGGAGGCCAGATAGGCCCTTTATTCCTCCGTGGAGCGGAACTCTCCGGTCTGCTCGGATGAAGTGGACTCATGCCAGTGCAGGTCTGCTACCCCCTCTCGAACTTTTCAAAATATCTGTGGAAAGATATAGACTTGAGGTATACTGTATGTGTGTGTGTGTGTGTGTGTGTGTATGTGTGTGTGTGTGTGTGTGTGTGTGTGCGTGCGTGCGTGAGTGTGTGTGTGTGAGAGAGAGAGAAAGAGAGAGAGAGAGAGAGAGAGAGAGAGAGAGAGAGAGAGAGAGTGTGTGTGTGTGTGTGTTTCTAAATTCTACTCCTCCCCTGCATCAGTCTTGCTGACAGTGGCTACATTTGACGTTTTTGAATTGAACAGAAAACAATCTAACATGAAGAGCCCCTATTGTATCTCATGCAATATGGAGAGATAGTTTTCTGATGTTGTTCAAATGCATGCCTTTTGCTAAAATATTTTGCAATTAATTGTCATAACAATGCCCGTCATAACCATGCAAAGATAGGCTGTAGAAATTCTGTCCACGTGACTTCTTTGCATTTACACTTTTACAACAAAATTAATTATATATTAATAATGTAGGCCTACCATTATTTTGTCTATGTGAAAAACAGTCAGTTCAGAGCAAGTTTGTGCTTCAAATACATGTATTAATTGATTTATTTGAAACTGTATACAATGTAAATCGTAACAACAATTGAAAGTAAATTGTTCAATTTCTGTTGTATTTTAGTCTAGACCAGTGAAATAAATGAAAATGTTCAGTTTTGTATCGAAAATATAGCCTAGTACAGAATGGAACTAGAGTTACTAAATGTATAATATGAATACCATTTGCTTAGGATGTACATTATTTCCAATATGCCTACAACAGAATGATAGCCTAGCCTACTGAATATTTGAAGGAGGCGCGGCCAAGGAGGCAAGAAAATATGAATTATGTTCCGGCCCCGAGAAAACAAACCTTCCAGAAGAATCTGGGAGTTGAGGAAGACAAAATAATTATCACTTGCTAGCCTATATTCTTTGTTATTGGTTTTGGCAATCAATCAGAGGCGATCTTTTTAGACTGTCTTGTGCATCTCGTGCGTATTTGAAATGCACTGGAAACGTGAGCTAAAAGTGGAACTTTGCGTTGATGAGAATGAAAACGGATCCGTGTTGATTAATGGGGTGAGTGCAAATGTTTCTTTTTAAAAAGTTATAATGTAGTTCTTAATTTTCCTCGTAAATGTAGGGCAAATAGGCTTCCCGCAGTATTTGAGTCGCTAAAGGGGACAAGTAGGCTAGGTTATTTAGGCTACACCCGAGGGTAAAACAGATATGTCAGATTACTTGTGAGAACATACCTTCTCACTTAATCATAACCTACGCTTAGGCTACCTGTCGTAAAAATTATAGCTACCAACCGTGTAACTGTTTTTTCACAATTTCAATTTTCATGTCGAAAAAACACCCCCTTCCTAAATATTCCGCGATTAAAACTCAAGTAGTTAATGAGACCTCTTCACCTTTCGGTTGCCCCGGGCAGACGTTTGTGTCAAACTTAGTCTTTTAATTGCTGTTATTAAATAAATCAATTCCCTTTCCCTGCGACCTCGCATTAGTTTTGATTGACATGTGAAATTGATGGGGGAGGGTTGACAGACCACCTTACCTAGGCAGTCCTGAATCACAGATGCAGATCTCAAGAACATAATGCACATTGGATAACTATTACTTCAAGTGCTGCCTGTTTTTGTAAGTAATGACTATCCTTCCTTTTAAATGTCATTTTGGGGCAGTTTGGGTTGTCATGGTGAAATGTAAAGGGGATGATATTTATGAGACAGCACACGGGTTTTAAGGCGCACGGGCGAGTCTGACAGACCAAAAAACCTCTCTTCCCCTCGTGTAGCTCGTGGACATGTTTGAAGACTGTAAAGGGCGCGCGGATGTTATGGAAAGAGAGGGAAAGAGAACAAATCGAACGGTAAAATCACTTGAGAGCATCAAACATCAAACGCGTGGTCGGATCATGCATAAGGTGTTTGGGACTTCAGACACGTCTATTGGATAAAGAAACGATGACACACACTGTCAACTTGAATTAATGCTGGTTCATTTGTAAAGGAATGCTTTGCCTACATTTGGCTATTGGCGCTTAACGGGGATTGTATGTCCTGCAAAGTTGCGCGAAAAAATAAGATATTTACGCGCGAGCATTGGATTGGGTACCGTGCGTAATTTCTGTAACCGAAGTATGTTCTCCCATCCAGGACACGCCGGTGGAAGTTTTGGATGAGGACTCCTGCTCCCGTGGTTCATGCGCATCGTCCCTGCAGGCGATGGCATCGGCACCACTTTTGGGCAGAACTGTTTGTGCGAGCTGCAAAGAGGAAATTGTGGATAAATATTTGTTGAAGGTAAATAGTGGTTCCTGTTGTAGCATGTATCGAAGGGCTTTCTGGATTCATGACCATGTGGTTTATTCTCTGTTAGTAACTGATGTTTAAATTGTTCACAGTTGCATGCGGACTTGACAATTTAAAAAGGCGCACTGCTCTCTAAATATACGCTGTCTTTTCATTTAGGTTAACGACTTGTGCTGGCATGTGCGTTGTCTCTCCTGTAGCGTGTGCCAGACATCGCTTGGCAGCCATACCAGTTGCTACATCAAAGAAAAAGAGGTCTTCTGCAAACTTGACTACTTTAGGTAGCCTACGTCAATCTGTACATAAGCCCCAATTATGACAAAAAAACGAAACCTACCTATAGGCCTGTTTCTGAACAAATAGTTAAGAAATAGCTTAATAAAACCGAGGTTTCATAGATAATTAGGCTACTTGACCAGTAAATGTATTATTATTATTATTATTATTATTATTATTATCATAATAATAATAATAATAATAATTATTATTATTATTATTATTATTATTATTAGTGGTAGTAGTAGTAGTAGCTATCTATATCGTCATCACTGTTGTTATAGCCTAATATTGGCCCGTATTTTTCATGCGACCAAACAATGTAATTTGCCTACATGTTTTGTTTTGTGTTTTACTTGATAGATGTTTTTGCCCAAGCATTGAATTCCCATATTCCTACCTAATTTCAAAAAACCCATCTTCATTGTAGAAGATATGGCACATGGTGCGCGTGCTGCGGCCGCAATATCCACTCCACAGACTGGGTCCGCCGGGCGAAGGGGAACGTCTATCACCTGGCATGCTTCGCCTGTTTCTCCTGTAAGAGGCAGCTGTCCACGGGAGAGGAGTTCGCGCTGGTCGAGGAGAAGGTCCTTTGTCGTGTCCACTACGACTGCATGCTGGACAACCTGAAACGGGCCATGGAGAAAGGTGAACGATGCCTTAGTTAGGCGGGTACGAGCACACGAGGAAACGAGATTTAATGATTGAGGGGAAAACAACTTTGCTAAAACAATTATAGTCAGTCGAATGAATGAATGAATGAATGAATTAATTATTTGTTTATTTTCAGCACTGAGATTGTCTCACAATGAATATTGCATTATAACTAAATGCATTTTTATTGAGATTTATTCATGCTTTTGTGCTGTCTAATTAACGACCATCTTATTAGAAATAATTATGATACTATTACGTGTTTTAATATTAGATCATGTCAAAATAATCTAAAATATTATCTATAAAGTGTAAAATTGTTAAGCACATAATCAAGGTTTCCAGAGTAGCGCAGAGGTCTTCTCCAACAATTTGTAATTACAGTTATTTCTAATATCTGAATGCTACAGCACAAACATATTTATTGTGGTTGCTGGGAACTGAAACTGCAATTAATTAAATTTGATATTTTGTTCATTTCAAACAACCCTAAAGATCACAGGATAAGGTTGATGTTTTGTGCTTCATATGATAATGAAAATAATGTCAGAACTCATTGTTCTGAATTTAGGTTATTATTTTTGCATTCATAATACAGGCCTGTGTTAAAGTCTGCAGTATTGGGCATGAAAAATAGGTTTGATGTGTGGAACCAAATCTTTTTCTTTCTTTTTTCTCAGGAAGCGGGGTAAATGTGGAGGGGGCAATGCCCACGGAGCAGGAAGTGACCCAGCCAAAGCCTTCAAAGCGAGCGCGCACCAGCTTCACTGCTGACCAATTACAGGTAGAGATTTCTGCTCTTGTGTCATATGTGCTCTTGTGCATGTTGGAATGCAATGATGATGATGATGATGATGATGATAATAATATTAATCATCGTCATCAAAAGTCTCTTTGTCATTGCTTTGTTATAACATAGTAATATATATTTTAGTAAGCCTACTTTTTAAAATGGAATTTCAACATTTCCAAAATGGAAATTCACAAGAGAGGCATAGGAGTTTAGATGTTCAATGTTTTTATTATTATTTTTATTAGGTTTTGTCATCTTATCCCTCCTTTCCCATCCACCCATAAACACCTTGGTTGTTTTTTTTTTGTTATGAACTTGCAAATGCTCTGCTTATAAAAGCACTATTAAATCAAGTTTAACTCCCTCAATGCTCTGCTTATAAAAGCACTATTACTGTAAATAGAAGTACTACAGTAGAAGTAGTAGAAGTACTACAACAATCCTCCCACCTAAGCACTTATTATATTATATTATATTGCACTGTACTTTAGATTGTGATTCTTGCACTTTGCCTTCAGCACTAGATTATGCTCTTAGTCACTTGTTTGTTTTAGAAAGAAGATGCACTTGTGAGTTCTGGCAAATAGTAGTACATTGGCTCTTCCTACGTTAAATGCAATTATTGTTAGTCGCTTTGGATAAAAGCGTCTGCTAAATGACTGTAATGTAATGTAATGTAATGTAAATAAAGTTGAGCTCTGCCCCCCCCCCCCCCCCCCCAGGTGATGCAGTCCCAGTTCGCCCAGGACAACAACCCCGACGCCCAGACGCTGCAGAAGCTGGCGGAGCAGACGGGTCTGAGCCGGAGGGTCATACAGGTCAGACACGCACACATGATCCAGGCAGGGGGGTCATACAGGTCAGACACGCACACATGGTCCAGGCAAGGGGGTCATACAGGTCAGACACGCACACATGGTCCAGGCAAGGGGGTCATACAGGTCAGACACACACACATGGTCCAGGCAGGAGGGTCATACAGGTCAGACACGCACACATGGTCCAGGCAGGGGGGTCATACAGGTCAGACACGCACACATGGTCCAGGCAAGGGGGTCATACAGGTCAGACACACACACATGGTCCAGGCAGGAGGGTCATACAGGTCAGACACGCACACATGGTCCAGGCAGGGGGGTCATACAGGTCAGACACGCACACATGGTCCAGGCAGGGGGGTCATACAGGTCAGACACGCACACATGGTCCAGGCAGGGGGGTCATACAGGTCAGACACACACACATGGTCCAGGCAGGGGGGTCATACAGGTCAGACACGCACACATGGTCCAG